>NC_037534.1:13283735-13298851 GCF_001531365.2 Cynara cardunculus var. scolymus | reverse complement strand
TCAGCTACTTCGGAGTTTTGGTGTGTATATTAGACAGTATCCACAACACCGCATCGGTGACCATCTGTTTTCACATCGGCTAGTCTTCGATTTTGCCAATGGCTTAAAGTATGTACCAAGACACCAACTTACAAAGAACCAATAACTACTAAGTGTTGCTAATGTAGAGGAACAGATCAGTGGGTCATTACCAAATCAATAGGTGACCCAACACTACCTAAGAGGACAACCATATCTGAGTGAGCTTAAACTCAAAAAGGGTTCGTGTGCAGAACTTAAAATGAAAATGAGAGGTCTAGTTGTTATGAGACAAAATAATTGATGTGAGTCGTGTTAGGATCAAAAGAATAAACGGAATCTTGTTCCAAACTTCAAAATAGCAGGCAAACCACATAATCTATTAGTTCTCAATTCTTTCGAGACTAATATTGAAAAAGGCAAAGCCCAGGCCAATTCTTGTCACAACCCCACCAGCTACTCATTTATCTCTTAACAGATACGTGTTTCAATAACACTTGGGGCATGCAGCTCACAATCTAACAGTTTCTCATTCGGAGAAAGTTGATATTGAAATAGAATGATATATGTCCCCCCCTTCAAGTCTTTTTGATCATGAATTGAGTCAGATAAATTTGTGTAGTCCACACGGTTTATTTTTTTGAGCCTAAACAGAAGCATTAGTTGCTTTATTTTTTCTACACTACACAGATTTTGCAATTTATATATTATTTTGCCAAAACATTCATAGATATATTTTTATACGATATCGATGATTGAATGGAAGATCTGGTGAGATGAACCTCATAAAGTCTCATATATGAAGTACATCCGTTGTACTGAGTATATTTGTTATATCCACAGGCCAATCTTTTTATAAGATTGAAAACAATTTCATAAGTTGAAATTGGTTGTTATTTTCCCAATCCCTTAATCTGAAAAGATTATACAAGTGGATTTGAAAAGATCTACTTACAATTTCATGAATTGACGGCTATCGCTGAAGATTTCATTCATTATGATGTATGATGCTAATGATTCTCGTTTCATCATAAGAGGGAGTATGAAATAATGAATGAAATGTTTAATTCTGGATGATATAAGGGGAGTATGTTATAAAAATAAAGGGGGAGTAACATCAAAGGTCGGCAAAAGACTCAAAGGAGTGTGACTGAAGATTATTTTTGTGCTACATTGTTTGAGAGTTTTTGAATGTGAAGATCATCCTTAAAAATGTTTACTGATAGAGATTTCTCATCAAAGAGAATGTTTAATTTTGGAAGAGAATGTTTAAGAAATTTTTATCGGAAAAAATCATTTTTGAGGAGAATGTTAGTAATTCATTATCTGAAGAAGATTCTTTAATATCATATCTTGAAGATTGTTTCTAAATTGTCAAAAGAGAAGTTCGTTGTTGTTCTACATTCGAGGGGGAGAATGTTAGAAGATTTTCTCAACAGAAGATCGTCTGAAGATTTCAAAGTGAAGATTTTTTTGAAGTTCTTCAAAAAGTCATAAAGTGCTTAAAGCGAAAAAGTTCAAACGAGATTCAAAGTGCGCAAATTCTTTCAAGCCTGAATACAAAAGGGGAGAATGTTGAGTCTGAATTTCAGTGTTAAATTGTATTATTCTTGAAAGTTTACAATTGTCTATAATTGTATAGATATTGTATTTGACTTTGTATGTTTAGTTTGATTTTGACTAGAAGGGTTTTAGTTTGACCCTATATATACATTTGTCTTTAGTGTAATTGAAAGAGAGCTTTCATTGTAAAATATTACATTCATATTGAGAGTTTATAAACTTTGACCAGATTGACTTTTCCTCTCATCTCTTTCATAGTGTTCTTGAATGATATTATGATTCTGTCATTGATTCTTGAAGATTACTGAAGATTGATCAACTTATGGACTCACAAAGCCACATAGGAAGAGAACATCGTATGTTCATATATGAACACATAACCCCCATAATATGAACACCGGGTGCAATCACTTACACAATTTGACATACATGAACACAAGGTGCAAAAACGGTGCTTATATAAAGATTTGGGAGAAAATTTTTAACCAACGACTCGGTAAATTGACATGAACATATATGAACAACATGTGAGATCACTAACAAAAACCGATAATCATATCATGGGGGTCTTTAACATGAACGTATACAACTGTGAACATGATGAAGCCACATAGGAAGAGAATATCATAGAAAATATATGAACACATAACCCCCATCATATGAATACCAGGTCAATCACTTACACAAATTGACATACATGAACACCAGGTGCAAACACTTACACAAATATAAAGATTTTGGGATCAAGCTTCAAAAATGGTACTTATGTTCATATGACACAAAATTTTATTCATGAAGTGTTATATATACTCAAATGAGAGTAGTAACATGAATACAATGGTTCATGATTCATAAAAGTCGGTTATATGACCATATGAAAATGGGTCGTCCATGGAATTCCATTTGAACATGTGAATTAGGTACGTAGTAATAATTAAAGAAAAAGCTACCAACACAATATATACTACAAAAAACATAACACATCATAATGAACATAATTTCGATTAAAACAAGTACAATAAAATATTAATCCATTACTAAGACATTCGCTTTGGTTATTTTTTTCACTTCACGAACTCGAACTCCTATTGTCACCATAAACCATTTTAATCTTCTCAATGTTGTCGAGTTCTTTTCCAATGTGTTTATCCATAATAGCTTGAACGATACCAAAGATTTTACTACCGTGTTTCCTCCTCGAATCACAAACTCAAAAAACAATAAAAATGGAAGATCAATATTAAAATAAAAATAAAAATATCAATATTAAAAATGCACATTTTTAGGGATTTTATGATTTTGTAACTCTCAATTAATGATATGGGAGTTACATAAAAAATGAAATTACTCAACTACCCTTGGCATTAAATTGTAAGCTAGATAAAAACCTAATAAGAACATGGATTGTGATTGGTTGAAATGGTTTGTAAAGTTAACACAAAACATTTGGTTAATATTTGATCTTACCTCCCTATATATATTAAGGGTATATTGGTCATTTGCATTGTTTTCTATTAAATATGAAAGTTATTAATAAATCTTAATTAAGGTAACATAATAAATGAAATTTTATAAATTGTAACATTTAAATATTTAATTAAATTATAATATTAAAAGTTGGATTTTGTTATATTGTGTATCGTTTTATTATTGCCAAGATTCATGAAAATCGTAATTTATTAGATTAATAAATCAATTAAATCAATAATAGAATGAAAAAAAAATATTCATGAAACCGGTTTCATACATGGTGAAATTGGTGCATGGAGTAAATGAAAAATGATTATGGAATGAGTGCATGATGAAAACGGTTTCATACATGTTGAAATTGGTGCATGAAGTAAGTGAAAATGATTATGAAATGGGTGCATGATGAAATGAGTACAACATGAAATGGGTGCATCATGAAATGGTAAATGCATTGACTCTATGAAACGTGTTCGTATTGGAAGAAATTGGCTGATGAAATGTGTGCATAAAGAAAGTGAAACCATTTCATAATTGATAAGAAAATGTTGTGTAATTAGCGAACAGTGAAACAATTTCATTATTATGATGAAACGGATCCATCTACCAATAACATGAAAATGACAAATGTCTCATCAGACATTACGTTGATTAGTGTATTGATGAAACCGTGAAACCATGTCGGATTGCAAAAACTTTGTTGATGAAATGGGTGCATAACGACAGAGAAACCATTTCATAATTGTTAAGAACATGTTGTTTAATTAGCAAACAATGAAACCATTTCATAATTAGATTGAAACGGATTCATCTACCGGAAACTTGAAAATGACAAATGTCTCATCTAGCATTACGTTGATTTGTGTATTGATGAAACTGTGAAACCATTTCGTTCATGAAATATAGTAGTAAATTTATTATTATTATTATTCAAAAGGTTTTATTATGTTAGATTATAGTGTGTTTTATTTTTATTGTTAATCTATTTTAACGATTGATGTTATTTTTTTATAATATTTGAACATAAAATTAATATACTATTTTACAAATGATTTTGTTTCATTAATATTACGATATACATGATATGGTTGCCATTAATATCACCACTACCAAAGTTACCATTTTGCCCTTTTTGGGATTATAAAATAAATTTTTATTTCTTATTTTTTTAATTTCCTAATATAACCTAAACTAATCTTGACCATTGATCAAGAAAATGGATGGATAAAATTGGTTTATATGGTTTACACAAATGAGGATGATTTTCATTTGATCGCTCATCTCTCTCTCTCTCTCTCTCTCTCTTTCTATATATATATATATATATATATATATATATANGAAATGGAAAATCGGTGAATAGGGTTAGTAAGGAATCGGTTTGTTGGATTTGGAAGGGGAAGTGATAAGCCGAAGGGGAGAGAGAAGCCAAGATGAGATCGGCTTGAGAGGGGGGGGGGCGATCGGTTTATGTTCGAAGGTGAGGGTTTTTGTGTAGCTAACCGACTAGAGTAGAGAGAGGGGAGCCGAAGATGGTAGGTGGGAGGCCGATTGAATCAGTGAGAGGGGAGAAAGAAAAAGAGGAAGCCGAGAGGAGAGAGCCGAACGGGGAATAGACCGAAGAGGGAGAGGCAGATTGGGTGTAAAGGTCGGCTAAGCAAACCGAAGGGGGTGGGGGTGGGATTTGGCTTGTGTGGTGTGAGTTTGAGATTGGTGTGGCAAGAGAAGGGGGTAGATCGATATATAAAGAGGGAGAGTAAGATCTAGGGTTTTGAAAAGTGAAAGGGTGGGCCGAAGGTTATGGGCCGAAGGGGTGTGGGCCATCGGCTTATGAGATAGGATGGGAGAAAAGGGATAAGCCGAATGGTGTTTGGGGGGGGGATCGGTGTGTGTGAGGCGATCGGTTTGTGGAAATTGGTTTGTGAGAGGGAAAGCCGAATGAGTGAAGGGGTGGTGATCGGTGTGTAGTTTTGGAAGGAGATGAGGGAGGATCAGCTGGGCTATTCGGTGTGTTGGAAGGAGAAACCGAAAGGAGGTCGGTGAGAGGGAATTGTGAAGATCGGTTTGAGGTGGTCTAGGCCGAAGGAGAAGGGATTTGAGGGAGAAGCCGATGAGGTGGTAAAGGGGGTGAGGATCGGCTTATTGGGAAGGATTATGATCGGTGTGAAGGTTCGGCGTGAGGGGGTAGGAAGTCGAAGGAGAGAATCGGCTTATGGAGAGAATCTGTGGTGTGGGATCGGTCTGTGTAAGGGAGCGGCGAGTTGGGGAGGGATCGGCTTGGATGATGTAAGAATCGGCTTAGGTTAGGATTTAGGAGAAAATGATGAAATCATAGAAGGTAAGGGATGGGCTCAAAAGAGAAGAGGTTTGGCCCAAAAAAGAAGAGGCCCTCAAACTTGTAAAAAAATAAAAGGATAAAATAAATTAAAATTTTAAAACCACTACACACAAAAATAAAAACTTTTTATCTTTTTATATGTTTTTTTGATTTTCAAACATAAAGTAAATTTTTAAAAAATACTAAAAATCATTTTTTTAAGAAATTCACATAGAGATTTTTAGAGAGAAAAAAAGAAATTGATTTTTAAGGAAAAATACACGAGTGTAAAACCCATCATTTTAAAAAAAATCAATATTTTAGAAAGAGAGAAGCATACACTCACACAGATACCAGAAAWTTTTTGAGCAAATGACACAACAACATTTTTAGAGAAAACACAACCCAAATGAATTGGTGAAAACTCAAAAATTATTTGTCAACATTTAACATACCCAACTCACTNTATATATATATATATGAGCGATCAAATGAAAACCACTTCAATTTGTAAAAACCGTAAAAACTACTCTCATCCGTCGACTTTATTGTTTAATCTTATAATTTTTTTAATGAAATTGTTTAATCTTGTGAAATTGTTTCATATAATACTTTTTTTGATGAAGTTTTATATATGGTTATGAAATTGTTTCATATACTATTTAATGAATTTTTAATGAAACTGTTTCATATATTTATCTAAAATTAAAATAATGAAGATGATAATATCCATGATTAACATCCTCCACAATAAAAATTATTAATCAATCTCTCATAATTACAAAAAAAATGAACAAAATGAAATATTATGATTTATGGAATAAAGTTTTTACAAATTGACTGGTTTTCATTTGATCGCTCCCCTATATATATATATATATATATTCAGTATTAAGTTTGACAAGACTTTAAACTAAAACATATCAAGACATGGCTAAAAATGGGTTCCAAACCGGTTCCAAATCGGTCTTTCTATAAAATCAAGTCAACCGGTCCCGATTCAAAAATCCTAGAACTAATCCTAGGCCAAGTAAACCGGTCCAATTGGGGTGCCTGGTTTTTAAAAAATTCTCTTTGCACAAAATTGTTATAAATGGTTTTTTTTTAATTACGATTTTCAAAATTTAGCATTAAAATACACTTTAAATAATACATTCACTTAAAATACTTGTATTATAATTAATAAAAACTTAAAATAACTGAAAAATCAATCTTAAACATAACCGGGGTCCCCTTTCCGTAGTTGGTCCCATGTCGGGCCTTGATAACCGCTCTCAAGAGTCAGGCCCTATTTCTCTAGGTAAGATACAACAGACCTTTCTTTCACCCCAAGAAGTAGAAAAGTTGTTTCCGTAAAAACCCCCGTATTGCGAAAAGTTTCGCATAGACAATATAAGACTAAAGGACAAAAATGATCGGAAACAATTCCAAATTCCATAATAAAGTGAACAACTATTCACATTTCATCCGTCTAAAGTAAGTTGCAAACATCTTGTTACCGGTTTAACACAGTATATTCCACTTGAAAGTAGGATCTAAGAGATAAATGTACATGAACCTTTTCTCTACCCCAAAGGTACAAAAATTGTTTCCGTGAAAACCCCAGGTTTACAAAGAAGACCGTCAGACAGACAGACAGACAGACAAATTATCAACAACATGATGACCAAATTGGTAATTTTAGTACCAATGTGACCTAAACCGAACAACTATTCACAGCTCATATTTCCAAAGAAAGTTGCAAACATCTTACTATTTTAACACCGTATATTCCACTTGAAAGTAAGATATAGCAAATAAACGTAAATAGACCTTTCCTCTACCTCCAAAGGGTACACAAATTGTTTCCGTGAAAACCCCAAGTCCACAAAAAGTTTTGTAGTGACAAATCAGACCATCAGACTGACAAAAACAATCAACAAAAGAAGTTGCAAATGACCGAAACTGAACAACTATTCACATTTCATAGTTCTAAAAGAAGTTGCAAACATCTAGTTACCATTTTTAACACACAAAAGATGGTTGTATGTTTGATGAATCATCTTACAACAATGTCAAGTGAAGTAAGTGCACAAAGAATACATAAACAGCAGGAACACATCAAAATCAGAATCTTCATAGGATGAGTATATAGTAATACCTCAGGAGCCGAAATTTCTTTTCGAATTGGGTTGAGTTGACTCGAGAAGTATGCACTAACTGGGATTTAGGAAGATCTCAGTTGCCGTAGTCTTGAGATTGTTAAATCCGGAGGGCCAAAACTGTCCAATATAGCGTTTGCTGATGGAAACTCGGCCCTGGATGTCAGCCTGTAACAAAATGGAGAGATCAAAAGACAAAACTCATATTCGTTCGCTGTGATTTAACAAACCAAAACCCCAACGGGCTCAGTATATCCCAAAGCTGAGGTAGGGTCCGGGGTATTTACCACAAAGAGTAAAACAGTTTTTTCCGTTAAAACCCATGGCTTGTGAAAAGTGTGTGAAAGAGAGACCGATAAGATAATATTTGGAAAAAGGTTGGGTCATTGTGATTTAGTGAATTTTACAATTCCGTCAACGTGGTTCTAATTTTGAACGACTTGGATTTAGTTTCAGAAGCAATGATACCATTACTTTTAGAGTGAATTATGGATTTGGTCCCTTAGTTTTTCTTTTTACTGATTAGGGTCCCTATGGTATGTTTATTATGGATTGGGTCCTTGTAGTATTCAATTTGTCTTGGCCATGGTCTCTCTGACTAACATAAAATAAATCCGTTAACTCAGTTAAATTAAGGGTCATTTTAGTCTTTTTGCCTTTTTCCTATAAAAAATGTAAAAACAATATTTTTTGTTATATGTGGCTTTAATTGAAATAGTTAGTTTTATTTTTTTCTGTTTTCCGTCTCTTGACTGTTACCTATAAATAGTTGGGTCATCCTCATTTGTAAAGCTAGTCTCAATTTCGTAAATAAGATTCCTTCCATTCTCTCTACATAGCTTTCTCTAATTTCTCAACAAACTGGTATCAGAGCCTAGGGTTCCTTCAAATTGCTGATCGCTAAACCCCTCAGTGCCTTCATCGCTTTCATTAATCGTCTTTCTGTGGGGAATCTATTGGGTCTATTTTGGTGTTCGATTCAAGGTGGAATTTTCCCAATTCTGAAATTGATGGTGTAAATTGACGATTTTAGTAGTCAATTTGAGGAAAACGGCATCAACAGTCAAATCTTTAAAATTCATCGGTCTAAATTGATTCTTCTTCAATCAATGTCGTCGTTGAGTGTTTTAATTGGTGGTATAGACTGTGTCCAACAGTCAACCTTGATGTTTTGATTTCTTGACTGGTCGTTTTTGGGGATCAATTTTTGGATTACCGATTTTTAACAGCCAATTAAGAAATTGTCGACTCTTTTGAAGATTAGTCTGGATCTTTGTTCTTGATTGCTCAACATTGAACCTTGTACCATAGTTCTCTCAAGATTTTAAGAAAATGCCTCCACAAATGATCAAGATAGACAAGTTTACAAGAAATAACAACTTCAGCTTATGGAGAATAAAGATGAGAGCTCTCCTAAAACAACAAGGCATCTGGATTCCCTTGCCCGGTGAAAGGCGTGAAGGGATGGCTGAATTTGAGTTTGCACAACAAGATGAGAAGGCTCACTCTACCATCTTATTGTCTTTGGCAGATGAGGTGATTTATGAAGTTGCCGATGAGGAGACTGTTGCGTCTTTATGGCAGAAACTAGAGAATCTCTACATGACCAAGTCTTTAACAAGCAAGTTGTTGTTAAAGCAAAAGGTTATTCTCATTATGAATGAAAGAGGGAATCCCTTTGAAGGAACATCTTGAGGAGTTAAACTCCATTTTTATGGATTTGAAGAATGTTGAAGTCAAGATTGAAGATGAAGATGCCGCCCTCATCTTATTGGTTTCGCTGACCATTTCATATGAAAATTTTGTCAACTCGTTCGTTGTTGGTAGAGACACAATTACAATGGAAGAAGTTCGTTCAAGTTTGCACTCACGAGAGTTGCGACATAAAGCTTCAGGAAGTAGTTCCAAAATTCCATCGGTTGGCTTGTCGGTGGTAAACGAAGATAGAGACAGAGGTAGAAATAAAAGCCGAGAGAAAGGAAAAGGGAAGTGGAAAATTAGAGGCCGATCAAGATCGAAGACTAGAGGTCCAAGTGGAAACCCAACGCATAGCAGTCATTATTGTAAAGAACCGGATCATTGAAAAAATGAGTGTCCAAAACTGAAGTCGAAAGGATCCGTTGCAGTAGCAAAAGATGATTTAGGTTCGGAGGCTGATTTGGTGCTCCCGATGGTTGATTGCAAAAGTAAGTCAGAGATATGGATTCTTGATTTCGCATGTTCATTTCACATGACACCACATAAGGATTGGTTTAACACTTATGATAAGATTGCAACCAGAAATGTCTTGATGGGAAATGACATGTCGTGCAATGTTGTTGGAATTGGATCGGTGAGCATTAAATTGCATGATGAGATAGTGAGAACTCTAACAGATGTTCGTCATGTACCTGGGATGAAGAAAAACTTAATCTCTTTGGGAGTGTTCGACTCAAAAGGCTTCAAGTACACCGGTGAGGGTGGAGTAATTCGGATCATTAAGGGTGCATTAGTAGTGATGAAAGGAGTAAAGAGAGGTACCTTGTATGTGCTGGAAGGTAGCACGGTTGTTGGATCAGCAGCACCAGCCATTAATTCTGTAGAGAATGAGTCAGATTTGACACGTCTGTGGCACAAGAGGCTAGGGCATGTTAGTGAGAAAGGCATGGTAATTCTCCGGAAAAAAAGAACTTATTGGAGGTCATGGAGTTGCTGAATTGGGCTTTTGTGAGCATTGCATCTTTGGAAAACAAAGGAGAGTGAGTTTCTCAAAAGTTGTCCATACAACCAAGTCGACTTTAGATTACGTACACACTGATTGTTGGGGTCTCTCGCAAGTTCCTTCACACTTCCTTTCAATTATTGATGACTACTCGAGGATGACTTGGGTATTCGTCATGAAGCATAAGAGTGAGTCATTTGAGAAGTTTAAAGATTGGAAAGTTCTCATCGAAAATCAAGTTGGGAAGAAGATAAAGCGGTTGCGAACGGACAACGGATTGGAGTTTTGTTCAAGTGAGTTTGATCGGTTTTGTAAAGATGAAGGAATTGCAAGGCATCGAACGGTTAGGCACACTCCACAGCAGAATGGAGTACCCGAAAGGATGAATAAAACGCTGCTGGAAAGAGTGAGATATGTGCTGTCAAATGCAGGGTTGAACAGAAGTTTTTGGGCAGAAGCGTTAAACACGGTTTGCTACTTGGTGAATAGATCCCCGACAACGGCAATTGATTGTAAAACTCCTATCGAGGTGTGGTCCGGTAAGCCGGCTGATAACACGGGCTTAAGAATATTTGGTTGTCTTTCATACTACCATCTTAGTGAAGGAAAATTGGAACCAAGATAAAAAAAGGGGCTGTTTATGGGATACGGAATTGGAGTAAAGGGCTACAGAATTTGGTCTCTTGATAAAAGAAAGGTGATTCTCAGCCGTGACATAGTGTTTGATGAGGAGAGTATGTTACGTGGTGTGAGGTGTTCATCTACTCCAAGTGTTCAAGAGGACAGTGTGTCCGAACAGGTGGAGTACGAGTTAAATGGTCCCGATGAAGGCGAGAATACTGCTGGACAACGCAGTAAATCGCCTCAACCAGAACCTGTTGTGCATGAAAATCAGCACCAGCCCTGTAGAATTTCGATCTATAGCATTAGATAAGCCCCGAAGACAAGTTGGTAGACCAGTTCGATATGGTTTTGATGACATGGTGGCCTATGCTCTGCAAGTTGCTGAAGTAATGGAGTTCTTTGATCCATCTACTTACAAAGAAGCAATCACAATGAAGGAGGTTGATGTGTGGATAACAGCCATGAGTGAAGAGATAGAATCCCTTCACAAGAATAGAACTTGGGGATTAGTGAAGTTACCTCAAGGCAGAAAAGTTGTGACCTGTAAGTGGATCTTTAAGCGGAAAACAGGGCTGCCAGGAGCTGAAAGTGTGAGATACAAGGCTCGTTTGGTGGCTAGAGGTTATAGCCAAGAGCAAGGGGTTGATTATAATGAAATTTTCTTGCCGGTGGTGCATCATACTTCCATTTGGGTGTTGTTGGCACTAGTAGCACAAGCAAAATTGGAGGTGGAAATTGGACGTCAAAACGGCTTTCTTATATGGTGAGCTTGAAGAGGAAATCTATACGAGTCAACCGGAGAGCTTTGTAGCTCAAGGTAAAGAAAACTATGTTTGTAAGCTCAATAAAACTCTTTATGGTTTAAAGCAATCTCCGAGACAGTGGTAAAAACGTTTTGGCAGCTTTATGGTAAGTCATTTGTTTACTAGAAGCCCTTATGATTGTTGTATATATCATAAGAAAGGTGTTGATGGGCCACATGTATCTACTACTTTATGTGGACGATATGTTAGTAGCGGCTCGTGATATGGCCGAAATTAAGAAGTTAAAGACTCCTTAATTCTGAGTTTGACATGAAAGATTTGGGGCTGCTCGAAAGATTCTCGATATGGAGATTATCCGAGATAGATCTAGACGTAAACTTTTCTTGTCATAGAAAAGTTACATTTTGAAGATACTTTCTTGATTTGGTATGGCTTCTGCAAAGCCTGTGAGCACACCTTCATCGGCAAATTTCAGATTATCAGTGGCTTTGGCACATCAAACCGAGGCTGAGGCGGAGTATATGAGCAAAGTTCCTTATTCTAATGTTGTAGGAAGTCTTATGTATGTCATGGTCTGCAGTAGACCTGACATAGCTCATGCTGTTAGTGTTGTTTCACGTTGCATGGCTAATCAGGGGAAAAAACATTAGGTTGCCGTGAAACGTATTTTTCGTTATCTCAAAGGCACAGCTGATGTAGGTCTCATTTATGGAGGAGGAGATTGTATTGTGGCTGGATTTTCTGATTCTGATTACGCAACAGACCTTGACACACGGAGATCATTAACGGGACATGTGTTCACTGTTGGAGATGCCTTAGTGAGCTGGAAAGCGATGTTACAGCCGTTTGTTGCTTTGTCTACAACAGAGGCTGAATATATGGCTCTTATGGAGGCTGCAAAAGAAGGGATTTGGCTGAAAGGATTGCTTGGAGATCTTGGGTTTCATCAAGATCAGACTGTAGTTTTTTGTGATAGCCTGAGTGCTCTTTGTCTTGCAAAAGACCAGGTGCATCATGAGTGAACAAGACATATAGATGTTCGTTATCACTTTATACGTTTGGAAAGGAGAATTAAAGTGAAGAAAGTGATGAAAGTGATGAAAGTGAAGACTGATGACAATCCAGCTGATGCACCAACGAAACCAGTTTCTTTGAATAAGTTTAGGCATTGTTTAGAACTCCTAAACGTTGATATCTAGAAGTAAATTTTTTGTACTAGAATTAAAGCCAAGGTGGAGATTTGTTAGATGTGGCTTTAATTGAAATAGTTAGTTTTATTTTTTTCTGTTTTGCGTATCTTGACTGTTACCTATAAATAGTTGGGTTATCCTCATTTGTAAAGCTAGTCTCAATTTCGTAAATAAGATTCCTTCAATTCTCTCTACATAGCGTTCTCTAATTTCTCAACATTTTTACACACACAAATATATAGATGAAGGATTGTGTGAGAATAAGAGTTAAGTAAGAAGCGTAAAAAGGGACCTGGACCCTTGATCACTTTTAATCTCACCCCCGCCCCATGAATTGCATGAATTACGCTTCTCACAGGGAATTGATCCGGTGCATCTTGGTGCATCGCATTAGTGTTGATCTTCAATTAATATTGATCCAAGGGTCCAGATCCCTTCTTACTCTTCTCACCATAACTTCCATTCTCATAGGAATCTGACCCTATATATACACATAGAATATCAAAATAAATAAAATAAGATATTGTTTTATGATTTGATTAGTTTAAATTAAAAAATTAAATTATATTAAAGACGATTTAATTTTATTGTTTTAGTCTTTTTGCCTATATGGATATGAAATTTGGTTGAAGTTTATATAGGAATTTATTCAATTTTAAGTAACCAAGATGATAGCATGTATGAATCTTCCTTTGGTTAAAATCTAATTAGTTGATTTTGAGTTTTTAGGTGAAGAACAATATAAAAACTAGAAACCCTAGATTTAGGATGATAAAATTTGATTTGTTGATGGTTTTTAATGATTTTGGCGTTAAAAATCATTAATAAGCTTGTTATTGCAATGGTGGAAAAAGAAACAATAAAATTAAATCGTCTTCAATATAATTATTTTTTAATTTAAGCAAATCAAATCATAAAACCATATCTTATTTTATTTATTTTAATATCCCTATTAATATATATATATATATATATATATGTATGTATGTGTGTGTGTAAAAATGACGAAGAATCGTGTGAGAATAGGAGTTAAGGTGAGAAGTGTGAGAAGGGATTTGGACCCTTGATCACTTTTAATCTCAACCCAACCAATGAATTGTGCTCTAGAAAGGAATTGATCCAGTGTATCTCATTATTACTTGATCTAGCGTTTCTCTTCGGTTAGGATTGATTCAAGGGTGTAGATCTCTTCTCGCCCTTCTCACCCTTCTTACCATAACTTCCATTCTCCGGAACCCAACCCATATAAAGCATTGTTTTTACTTTTTTTAATAGGAAAATGACAAAAAAGGCAAAAAGACTAAAAATGACCCTTGATTTAACTGAGTTAACGGATTTATTTTAACAACATTAGTCAGAGGGACCATGGCCAAGACAAATTAAATACCACAAGGAGCGAAGATCGGCACTCGCAGGCTTGAGGAGTAGCCCGAAAAAGGGAGGGACAATTTTACATATTTCTGCCAAATCCTTCTATTATTAACTATGGTTGGTACCATTTCGATGTGTTTCGATTCTTCCGACCAAATCCATAATAAACATACCATAAGGACCCTAATCAGAAAAAAAAAGAACATCAAAACAAAGGGATCAAATCCATAATTCACTCTTGCTTTTATTTTTTTCTATATTTTAATCAAATTACATGGCCTCGAAGTGTATCATTTTACTTTGGCACCAAAATCAGTTTCAATACACTAAGGGACTGTTTGTTTACCTCTTAATAATTCCATTAACAGGAAGTCTCTGAATAGCTAAAAGATCAATCTTGTTTGGCATAAAAAAGTCTCTCTTAATGGTTCTAAAACCCTCTGAATGATTTTGTATCTTGGGCCTCCCTTAATCATTCTGCGCCCTGATTTCATTCTGAACAATTACCAAACAATTATATTTCATTTTGCATCATATATAAGAGTCTCTTAATCATTCTGACCACTTAATCTTTCTGCACCAAACCATTCAACAACTGCCAAACAACCCCTAAGATTTCGTATCAGGAAGATATGCGACTCTAAAACTTAATTTCTATGTCATATCGACTAAAAAACTACAACATTTGACTCCATAAAATTAAATGCTCAAGAGAGAGAAATGGTTTTTTTAATTGTTCCCACCAATGAGATTAAATGTATGATCATTTCTATATAAAATTTATTTGAAAATTTGTTGGGACACTAAATATATTGAATATTTTATAATATAATTAATGTTGAAATCTCCAAAATAGAGGAACTATTGGAATTCAATGTAATTTTTTTGGTGATTTTAACTTTTGCTTCTCCATTTACAGAATATTTTATAATATAATTAATGTTGAAATCTCCAAAATAG
>NC_037534.1:13270716-13283695 GCF_001531365.2 Cynara cardunculus var. scolymus | reverse complement strand
TTTTATAATATAATTAATGTTGAAATCTCCAAAATAGAGGAACTAGTGGAATTCAATGTAATTTTTTTGGTGATTTTAACTTTTGCTTCTCCATTCTAGAAAAATTTACCACCTAGAGATGGGCATAGTACCATTCAAGCTACAAACTAGATGATGTATATATGATTAATGAAAAACCATATATGTAAAGTTATAAACTTAATAAATCATACCTGCTGCGAAGAACAACACATGGCATGCCGATTTGCTCAGCTGCAGCAACCCCGGGAAGACTACCGGCAACAAGAACACAATTGGGAACAGGGACTTCTGCATATTCAGCTCCCGCTCTCAGCGCAGTCACAATTTTCTGTATGCTGAATAGAGAGGATAAATGGGTTCAAAGCAAATAAATCATAAACATTTATGGATGAGTTAAGGTTAAGTTAACAAGACCAAAGTCAACTAGTCAAGTCCATGTTAAATGCTTGGCTTTTCTTGTAAACTAAACCAATTCTTCCAGGAAAAAAAATATACTACAAAAAGAAAAAGGGTAGACGCCATCCTTTGAAGCGCCCCCGCCGCACCGGTCCCACGGTCATCATGAAAGAGGTAAATCAGCAAATACATCCAATTGGCAGAGGAGCGGTGCCCAGGCTCGAACCCAGGACCTCACTCATATGGATTCTACCAACACCTCTACTGCTGGAACAGATCGATGGACCAAAAAAAAGAGTAAATTATGTTTTTAGTCCTTGTGATTTGTTGAAAATTTCTGTTTCCATCCCTGTGATTTTGAAATTATGATTTTCATCCCCATGGTTTATAATTCATTAACTTTTTCGTCCTTATGGTTTAAACTTTATTGCTTTTTCCGTCCCTGTGGTTTACAATTCATTTCCATTTTAGTCCTTCATACTTAAAGGTGGTGTTAAGCCTTGGGGACGAAAATAGAAAAGAATCCCACACCAAAGGGATGAAAACCGCAATTGTAAAACCACAGGGACGAAATCCCGCAATTTTCAACAAACCATAGGGACAAAAAATGTAATTTACTCAAAAAAAAATTATTACATTTTGCAGCAGTGAGGAATTTTCTACATAATCATGTTAAATAAAGATGCAAAATAGCCATAAACTTGCCATTTGTGTCCAGAATGTCTTCTTCTGGCAAAGTGTAGTGTTTTTTTAGTATTTTAGCAAGAAGGATGGTTAGTCTGAAATGAAAAGCCAAGGAGGATATTTCAGAAAGTCAACAAGTCTAGCATCTATGCAGCCATAAATCACTAGTCTGGTACTCCCCCCGGCCCAAAATAAATATCCACAATGAAAAAACACAATTTAGAAATTTGTAACTATTACACCTTTCAATTAACTAAATGACAATTGTACCCATAATCATCAAGGAAGTAATGAACTTCACCATTTCATAGAGGCACTTACTTTTGAATGTGACACTTATTTTGGGACGGAGGGAGTATCATGTACAACATATCCATGATTTCCACTAATTGCGGAAGATACCCATCTTAATAATTAATGTTGGGACTAATAATCCAAAATTGGGACAATACTAACCTTTCACTTGAAGTTGTATCAATGTCAACACTCAGTTTCAGCACGGATGCAACTTCTTTTGCAATTTTTTGTTTCTCGGTAGATGCTGGCCCAAAAAAGTAGTCACATAGCGTGTCCTCATCATCGAAGCTTCGGGATAAAGATGTGTATAGGTTCGAATACGTGCATGAAAAAGGAATCGAGGACTAGTAATCTACCTGCTTTTCTTGCTTCACTAACTAATTGCTCATCCAAACTAGAAGAAACTCCTTTTCCAAGTACGAGCTGCCCATATAGACTTTGTTCCACCTCCATGTTCCCAATAATTTTGATCTTTGACATCCTATCTTTGCCAAGACTTTCAATAATGGGCCTGCAAATTTTGCCAAGAATTAATAACAAGGTGGAAATTTTAGTGTAGAAAGGGATAAATATTACATAGAAACTAAGTTGCTGACTTCTGCAATGTTCAAATAAGTTGAGCGTTTTATATAAAGATGTATCTTCACGAGCTTATGCGAAAATCATTGGTGTTCAGCCGCAGGAATATCAACAATCTCATAAGTCATAACATTAAGCCAACGCTGCAGATGTAATAATTTCCATGTCCTTGGATACAAGAGTCATGCCTGATTTATGATCCTCAACGGCTCAACTTCACATCCAGATTGTAAAAGGGACTCTGTGAACTGCTATGTGTTTTCTTCCGTTCCAGAGTTTAACAATTTGGAAATTGGAATATACGTTTATGTGATTAAAAGATATAATTAACTTTTGTATGTATATCCACACATATACACATAATGGTCTACTTATGCCAGCCCAGTAAAAGTAAAATATTTTAAAAATCTCCTATTTGTGTGTCATGCATCATATGTCAATGTCTGCTACGTAGATCAAGCAAGTTGGTCATCCTTTGGCATGAGGCCTTCGTTTATCTTAATGTGACATTCAAAAGATTCTAGGTGTTACATGGCAAAATCATGCTTACTCTTCAGCATTCCATTTTGTCTTATTTATCACTTTTCAAGATGCTAGTTGGCTGGGAGAAGTTGTAGGCCACATAAAAAAAAGATCAAGACATGCATTATAATCATAGTGAAAGCATCTCAGAATGTAAGCTGAAAGTGCAACACCCTCTTAAATAATTCAGAAGTTCCAAGTAGTCACATAAACTTGAATAAAAATGATTGACCTTGCTATATTTTCACCACTCCTGCTGTAGGAAGCTAGTACAACGATAGGAACACCTTCTTTATGTGCATCATCAATAAAACTGTAGATGGAAGAAACAACATAATTCAAATGTAAAAAGAGAAGTAAATGTTCTATATAATAACTAGAGAAAACCAAAGTTTGATAATGCCAGATCTATGACTAGAACATAAATGACCTGCAATCATGGCAAACAAATATTGTTCAGGGTCATAACTTGCTGCTTTACAATGATATGAGGCGGAGGTAATTGCAGTAAAGGCACTCGAATCCATTTTGATTTATAGTAGTCAATTGTCATCTTGTATAGAATCATGTTTTGTTTACAATGGATCATGTAAATACCATGTTCATATAGGGATTAGATTGCAGTTGGCTAACATTCAACAGAACCCTTAAATCCCTGTGAAAGGCTCAAATTGACCATCGTGATCAACAGCTATGCTCCAAATTTTAGCATTGTTAGGGGTTGTTTCGGTGGTTTCCATTAAGTCCTGTATGAATAAAACTGTCTGTGGAGATTAATCTGACTGTATAGACTGGAAAGGTTTTTGGTTGGGAGGGTTTTTCATAGATGAAAAGAGCATGTCATTTAATTGGGAGGGACAGGTTTGGGAAAAAACTTGGCTTTCTGCATAAAGCTCGCCCCCTAGAAGCTTATTGAATAAGCCACTTTCTATCTCATTAAGCCACTACCAAACAGTCATAGCTAAAGGAATAAGCTGTGAGTCCCATTAAGCTCATTCAGTTGCTAACAAACAAGTCCTTAGTAGTATTAGTATTTCTATGGTTTCTTAGTTATATACCATTAAATAGGTTTCTTTATTTCTTTTCACGTTGTCTCCTCGGCTTAGAGACACCTTGTCTACCTTACTTATACAGGATCTCCCTCAATAACATTTATCATTTTAAATTAAATCTCTATGGTGGCATTAAAAAGAATCTTCTGATTTGCAGATTCGCATGATGGTGCTCCTACATGGCTGCTGCTCACTGTTTGGTAATTCTTTTATTTTTGATAGTTTAATCGTCTAAAAAAGCAGAATACAACCTACAGTAACATGAACTAATAGAACCAGTTTCTAATAGTGAATATGAAGCAGAAAATCAAGTTGAATCATGAGTTAATTAATTACCGTAAGATCCAAATGATAAAAATTCAGAATCAAACTAATTGAATTATAACTCCTTGCATTTGCATTTAAATTCCAAAAAAGTGATTCATGTTACAATGCATCCACCGAGTAAGAAAAAAATCGATAATAGAGAAGGTTTGCACAACTCACTCTTCGGCACCAGGTCTCAGAGGCAAAGATTTTGACATCACAAGATCTTCCAATGCATTTTTCTGCCAACAAGTTCCATCATCTTGGCACATCAACAACAACAAAAACAAGCAGCAGTAATCATAATAATAACAAATTCAAATGATGATAATCGTAACAACAATTATAAGCCATGGTAGAAGAGCAATTTCTGCTCAAATATTTGGGCGGCACTCATTTAAGTAGAGGCAAATCCGAGTGATTCCCTCACACATGTGCAAACATCCAGCCAGTTATTACAAACTCCATAATCACTATACTACTTAATATATGTAAATTGATTAGCAGTTATCAAGATAAAATGAATTCTTCAGCTACAAAAACTTTATATGTATTAATCATACCTTTTCTCGCAGAACACGTTTCATGAAACTTCCCTTCTCATTAGTGGGGAGCGAAGTAGGCCAACCTATCTGAGAAATGGATTAGCAATAGAAGAAATACTACCTTAATAACAGAAGCAAAAGGCATGCCATGGAAAACAATGCATGTCAACCATATTTGCTAGCTTGAAATGAAAAAACCACCTTATTGAAGTACAAAGTTAGCATTTCCTCCTCACCACCAAAGCTCTTCCTACAAAGTAAATTGGTATGTAAGGATGTCCAAAAACAAGTACACAAGTAAGTTTGATGGTTGTTTACATATTGAGTCGCATACAAAAGTCGAAGTTCATCAGCTCATATAGAAAATAAACTCAAGTGATTTGAGTACAAGACATCAAAACATCTCCTGCAAGTTCATGGCAAAGCAAGAAAGATGAAATAAAAAAATAATGCTTTAGGCATTACACCGTTGTTCATAATATAGATAGCCTAATTGTATAAGAAGTAAGATTCACAACCCATTTTGATGCACTCGCAAGTGCCAAGTATAAAAAACTTGTGAAAGATGCAATGGGCATGCAAAAAGACAAAATCTCCAACTTTTATTTCATCAACTTTAAACAGACACTAACATAGTAACTAATAAGTACTTCCTCGGAAATGAACTAACACAATGAACCAAAAATGACCTTAAAATATGATAACTAGTTAAATTGTAGATAGTAATGCATAGCAACAGGCTTGTTAAATTTAAAATCATTGGGAGACCGGTGACCATCATGTTACCAATTATGATCCAGGCGCTTTTCTTGTCCCAACTCAAACAACCAAATTTGGTCGACATCTCAGACATGCATCCAAGATTAATCAAAACCGTCTTTTTTCTCCAGCTACCATAGGATAGTTAGGCTAAGGACTCTAGTCGCGTCATCTCACATCTGATTAACCATCATCTAAACACCACCAATTATGCCCACACAATTTTAACTTAATAAAATTTTTATACCACTCCCCTGATATTAGTGCACTAGATTCTACGGTTTCTACCTAGACCACCATGAAGGTGGAAGCCTGGTACATTGGCCCATTGTTTTGATATTATTTTTACTTCCTCTGCACAGCGCCGGCCAAGGGGGTGTGCCGGTGGTGCCACCACACAGGGCCTCCGATTGTCGGGGGCCACAATATTGTTTTTATATACGTATAGTGTAATTAGAATATAAAAAGGAAAATCCATCAATCTAAACAAGCTGCCTAGTAGCATGGTTGGATAATGCCTTCAATAGTTTGGGATGTACCCTAGATTCAATTTCCAGTTTCCCAACGTGCACCATTTTGTTTGCATTTTCTCTAAAGGAGTTTTCAATTATTTAACGATTTTTTATTTATATTAAAAAAAATTGATTTCTTTATCTTCAACATAACTTAATGATAAATTCAAAAAGATAAAAGATAACTTAATTAATTAAAAATTTAAAATTTTCATAATAATTTAATTATATAAATCTTCAATAAGGATTCCTTTATTTTCTAGTTATCTACTTGCCAATTGATGCCAAAATATCAAGTTGGCTCATTTTATTTTTCAATAATTTTCTTCTATTAACTTTATTTGATTATTATTTATCTGAAATTTAAAAAAAATTCTTGATTGTTATAGATTAGATGATTTTGCTTCTAAAAATGTTAGAAGGCCTATGTTCAGAATATAGTAATGCCTAGTTGTTTGTTTTGTTTTGAGAAAATGTACTAATAACGTCAATTTATTACAAAAGAATGAAGAAGTTTTTATGTTCACTGCTAATAAACTATCTATGTTACATATTGTACATTGTACTTATTATGTGATTACTTTTAATTTTATTACTAATTTACATTTTATTGTTATCACCAGATTAATCATATATGATTTATGATCATCAATTTAACCATATAAAGACCCAAATTGATTTTTATTTTAATCTTGATAATAACAGTTTTATATTTCCACATATATTCTAAAATTAAGGGATTTAGTTTTGAATTTAGTGATAAAAAAGTTAATAAATAATATAACTTGAAGAAAATATAGGCCATATTCAGGTTTTTGTACAGGGCTGACCGGCCCTGCCTCCGCAAGTAAGGCTCCTTGGTTTTGACTTGTAGTAGGCATGCTGGCACGGAGTTTCCCTAACTACAAATGTATATATTGGAACTTGAGGGACTAAAAATGTATAGATGAAAGTTTCACTCTAAAATGGAGGGGTTGAATATGTTACTCCATATTTGGAGTAACACTGTTCATTTACACCAAAATGGTGTGGGAAGTAGAGCGGGGCTGGAGAAGAATTACTCCATTATGGAGTACAATACGGGATATGGAGTGGGGTTGGAGATGCTCTAAAGAGAATCCTATAATTATCATGCTTTCTAGGATCACACTAGAGTTGCTTACGCTTCCTTTGCCTGCTAGGGCAAGTAAACAAATGGCCAAATATACGGCTCAAGGGCAATCCCTTGCTAATAACAGTATAGCAGACCCTAAACATTAGTACGTGCTATAAAAAGTCCACATGCATTCGAAATACAGACAAAAACAATACTATCTGAGACAGCTTAACGAGTCGATATAGAATAAAATAAAATAAATAAATAGGAGGATCGAAGAAAAAAACATATCATCGTTCAAGTCATGCAACAACATACTTCATCCCAAGCAATAGAAAACATGTTATAGGATGACCAAGCAATCAGGCTTTGCAGTTTAACCCAATAATCAAATAGATGAGTGCAATAGATATCACACCTTATGAGATCTAAGTAGATTGGTTCTGTCCAATGTGCACAATCCAACCCCATTTTCTTAAATGCTGGATGAATGAAAAATGCAAAAATGTCAATCTACAAAAGTTTAATAAACTTGCTACCCACTCATGTGGAACAACCACAAAGCATCATTTAAACAAAAGAAAAATCAATTCACTGTTACAGCTCACCTAAATTGAAGGCTTCCCGGTTACCAAAGCGATATACATCCATGAGGACCCTGATAAATAGTAAAAGATCAAAGAACAAGCTACAAGATAATTAAGGGCCTGTTCATTAGCAGGTTAATGAGCTTAATGGGACAGGTTTTTTGGTCAACTATACAAGACTTATTCAGTAAGCTTCTAGGGGGGAGCTTTATGCGGAAAGCCAAGTTTTTTCCAAACCTGCTTCTCCAATTAAAAATAAGCTCCTTCCATCTATGAAAAAACCTCCCAAACAAAAACCATCCCAATCTTCAACAGGCAGATTAATTTAATCCATACAGGACTTAATGGAAAACCAACCAAACAGCCACTAGCTTCTATAAGATGCTCTGTTCAGTTATTGTTGCTTGAATTTGACCTCCTTTGCTGTTACAATGAGGGGCATTACAGCTCAACCTTAAAAAAATTGCAAAATCTGTACTTTGGGAGAAAAATCCCGTAACTAAATTAGTTTTACAAGTGCTACAAACAGAAAAACTATACTACATTTTGTGTAACTTGATTAACTCATAACTTCTACCACATATATGCTAGCCACACTCTGCTTTCCCAAAAGAGAAAAAAACTACTAGGCAACTATTCACATTCAATATTTATGAAATTCTGAACTTCATGAAAAAAATCTGGTAGCAACATTAGGTTTACGAGTACTAAATCGAAAATGCTATTATCCAACAAAATTTCATGTTTAGTTTTAAGAAGAGACTAATTGCCAATGAATTGGAGAAATTGATTACCCTTCAACTTCAAGAAGAACAGCAAGTTGCCTAGTTGAGTTATCCGAATCATCATAACCACTGCCGGAGGAGCCTGATGCAGCATTAACCCGATAATTCAACTGCTTGCTTTTGTGGCGATAATTATAGGAAGAAGTCGGAGCTGAAATAGTAAGACTTTCAGCACACTTGTTGTTGTATGACTTGAAGATGTTATTGCCACTGCTACCACCACCGCCACCGCCACCGCCGGCGCCGGGAACGATGGTTGAAAGAGGTATCGTACACCGAGATGCGGTTTCTATGGCCAGTGGCCGCATATTTTCGGATCTTTGCAACCCGTAGATTTTTGCCCTTTTTGTTCTTGCATTCAAGGCCCGATGTATGAACTCATTGGGCTCTTTCACACCCAAAACCCAATTATCAGAAGGCCCAAATTACTTTGGGCCGTATATTTTATAAAGGGTGTGTTTCAAATAGTGATGGCCAAACACCGATGCCGGGTTGGGCCAGTCCCAACTGGTCCCAAGATTTCTCATAACCAGCCATAACCGGTCTCAGTCGAAAAAGTTGAGCCCGGTCAAGCTTATTTGTAACCGGTTATGGGCCGTCAGTCCCGGTTATTAAAAACTAATTTTTTTAATGATATATATTTTTAATACATTATAAAATTTGTAATTTGGTCACTCAAATACACTTTAAAAATACGTTTTCTTATAATTAAAATTATATTGTCTTACAAAATATAGTGAGAAATCGATAATTGTGAACGTTTTCTTTTTTTGCGTTTTTTACGAATCGAGAACTTGGTATGTAAATCCCTCAACCAATACACTTATATATAGTGTTTCGAAAGCAAAAAATACAAAAAAAAGCCCAAAAAAGGGCTAGTTTTTTGAAAAATAACGGCAACATTTTTCAAAAATCGGGTCGGGGCGGGCTGGTCCATAACCGATCCCGGTTCCCGCGAAACACCCCAAATCCATAACCGGTCCCAGATTTCGGTCCTATAACCGGTCCCGAGCCGGGTCAGTTTGGCTATCACTAGTTTCAAATGTGCTTACATTCGCTAAAAGAGGCCTGCCTGGTTTCAGAATTAGATCTGGGTCGAGACTAATCCAGGGTTATTTGTTTACCTCTTAATAGTTTAATTAAGAGACAGTCTCTAAACCGCTAAGAGGTGAATCTTGTTTGACAATTTTTTTTGTCTCTTAATGGTTAGAAAACCATCTGAATGATTTTGTATCTTGGGTCTCCCTTAACCATTAAGTGCATTAATTTCATTCTGAACAATTGTCAAACAATTACATTTCATTTTGCACTACATCACATGAGCCTCTTAATCATTCTGACCACTTAATCATTCTGCAACTGTCAAACAGTCTAGACCGGTTACATCTGATAATTTAGGTTTTGGGACAGGTTACAAGATTTCTGGTAAATGCAAGGTTCGACTCGATGCAGGACTGCTTATGCATAAGGATGGATTTTACGAGATGTTTCTTTAAAGTTTTTTAGGATATAAAATGTTCATATAAATATATAGTGTATTTCAATACTTAATTTGGAAAATCATAATAATAGAAACTAGTACAAGTTGTGTAAACAAGAATTTAAAAATAAATAATTTTGTAGAAAAAATCGGGTTAGGCCTGGGACTGGATTTGGGACCGGTTATGAATGACAAAAATCAATTAAATGAAGTTTTTCAAAAATAAAATAAAGTCTTTGGAAAAACACCTGGCATAACACGTCTCAAGATGCCATGGCATGCAACTTGCCTCTACAGAGTTGCTAACATGGCAATTGAGACACGTTTAAGCACTATATCTGCCATGACATACCTTTTAAAACCATGATAATTAGAGATCATATAAAGTAACGAAGATATTTTAAACAATACATGTTCAATATAGATAAATTAGAGTAAGTTACGGGTATGGTCCATGTGGTTTATACTTTCTACACACAGTGGTCCTAGAATCAAAATAAATACAAATACTGGGACTTCTAATTGATGTTTTCGCACTCATTGAATTCCTCCAACCTACGGATGTTAAAAAAAAATCGATTAAGCCAATTAAGTCCAAGGGTAATTTGGTCTTTTTCTTATTTCTCTTAATTATCTTTTAAAGCATTAAAGAACTTATATAATATTTTTTATTATATTTTGTATCTAATACTTAATACACAAGAATGATAAACACATAACACTTCTTCTATTTCATCTTTTATTGCTTACATATTTAGTTTACTTGTAGTTTAGTTATGATCTTCTTAATAACACCACGTTTAAGAAACTATTTTTCAAGTTGGTATGAAACATTTACATATCCCCTGATGAGTTTGAGAGTAGATGGATGGTTCTTATCGAGAAGTTCTCTCTTCAAGATCATCTGTGGTTGAAAGATATGTTTGCTCTAAGATCCCAGTGGATACCCGCATTAAAGAGCTTCCAATGTGTTGCCTCATGAAGACAACGTCTAGGTCAGAAAGTGCAAACTCATTTTTTTAACTCTTTTTCGAAGAGTGGAAACAATCTTTTTCAATCTATGTTGGGGTTTGAAATTGCATTGGAGAAACAACATAGGGAACAACGTCGTCTTGATTATCACACGAGGACTACCTTACCTAAATGGTTGACCTATAGCAAGTTGGAGAGGCACGCTTGTGAGGTTTACATGCGTTCTATATTTTTTGAGGTGCAAACTGAGTTACACAGGGCTGCCTGGACATGTTCAATGAAGGTGTCAATGCAGATGAAGAAGTTGACACATATTTATTTGAACATTTAGACAAAAGAGACGAGAAAATAGCAGAGTATAAGGTATGCTTGCATACAAAGTCATTTATTATTAGTTTTCTATGTTATTGTTTTATTTGAACAACGTTTCGATGGTGATCATAGTTGTTTCAACTTTATATTTTGTACAGGTTGTTCGTCATTTGAAGGAGTCGACCATTGTTTGTAGTTGCAATCACATCGGTCGACATGGTTATTTATGCAGACATGTTTTTCAAGTATTGTTAAACGCCGATGTTGAATCTATACTTGAAAAATACATTTTGAGAAGATGGAGACGCGACCTTATGCCGATTGAATTACAAAATAGTCGTCAAAGAATATACGACGTAGGCGAGGATCAACGTAGAATAATAAATGATATATATGACGCTTTCGATGATGTGTTGGACATATTAAGAGATGCCAAAGAAAAACTAGAATCATTTGTGGCTACAATTAAAGAATTGAGGGATGATTTAGCCAAAGAACGTACATATGAACCTTCGATGAAACGTAAAGAGCGTGGAATAGAACAAATCCTTGGTTTTCTAAGAACTGATAACATTGGGATACATCCTGCTACCGGTATAAGGAACAAAAGTTGTGGTACGTCCAAAAGATTGATTGTTGCAGTTGAGAAAACAGTAGTGAAGAGTTTTCGGCCTAAGAGGATGTGTAGCGGATGCAAGTTGTTGTCTAATCATGATATCTGTAACTGTCTAGCGAAGAAAAAGTAGGACTATTTTGTTTTTGATGTTTTCGGGCCATTTGATTTCATACAAATACAATTTTGATTTTTTATCAAGTTATTGATCGAATTGAATTCGTAGTGGTTGTCCTTTTTTTATGGAATTATTTTAGGTTCAAATTCTTATTTAATTTTATGTATTGTGTTGAGTCTGAGTTTTTAATGTTAGTCATTATAATTGATTAATTGGTTCTGTATTGCCATTTATTTTGATTAAACAATGATTGTGTTGTTTCAATCTGAACAGATTGATTAGTTAACCATTTTTGACTATTTATATGATGCATGATTTATGTTTTTTCGTTGTGATTCACTGTGACACAATATGATATATATATTACAAATCCCTTAGTACGTACATGTAGTTTAAGATGTGATAACAACCATTAAAATGCTTAATGAAATGAGAATACATATCAACTATGCAAAACCATTTCCGTATTCATCAAAAAAATCGAAATATCCGTTTGATATAAGATAATATCAAACCATTTGTCTAAGAAACAAAACACCAGACTAACATATTTGTTAATGTATTTTTTCCAAACTACTAACAAAAAGAACAACTATGTTGATCATCTCTCTCAGTGATTTGATGATAATCCCTTTTATCTATCRATRTAATTTTGTTTCTRTATTTTYAGTTCCAGCGATCATACACTGAGTATGTTCAGTGATCGCTGAGGAACTTGTTTTGTAATTCTCAGAGACAAACTACTTCAAGAAGACAACACTCACACCAAAGAACCTTCAGCGAATGTCGAAGACTGAAAACTGAAGATTAGAGACTGGCGAGTACGTGATCTGAAGCGGTATTCAGTGATTACGAGCCTATCTACAAATGCGTGAAGACTGCTCTAGCTTCAGCGAATGATGACGAGACCTCCAGGTTATTCCAGCATTCATCGATCAAAGGAAGCTTGCTTAGCACGATTGTTGTTGTCTTGTCCTTATGCACACAAAGGACAAACCCATACCCTTACTAAAGTCAGTACGGTACGGAGCCGATTAGTCGACTCTTTGTCCACCAACTTTAGGTAAGGATGTCTGCTCAAGAATAGTGCTTTTGTACTATTCACTGTAGCAAAGGACAAGCCTTCCTTTTAAGGCTTGACATGCACTCTAAACCTTACCTTACTGCATTAAATGAACATTTAATGCACTGGGTATAAATAGAAGTGTTTCTTCTTCTTGCAGAGTGATCGCATCACTCTTTTACCTATTCTTACTTCAAGCATCTCCTTGCTTAAGTAAAAGATCTTTTCTTTCTAGCATTATCTTTTCTTGTAATTGCTAAAGATCTGTGTGTAACCAAAG
>NC_037534.1:13262440-13270616 GCF_001531365.2 Cynara cardunculus var. scolymus | reverse complement strand
AGGATCCAAATGGAAAGCCTGTAAACACAACTGCTTACAGAGGAATGATCGGCTCCTTGCTCTATCTCACAGCTAGCCGACCCGATATCATGTACTCCACTTGTCTTTGTGCAAGATATCAAGATGAACCAAAGGAATCCCATCTGATCGCTGTCAAACGCATATTTAGATATCTCAAAGGAACTCCTAGTATGGGTCTTTGGTACCCTAATGGTTCAGGTTTTGACCTTATTGGTTATTCGGATAGDGATTTTGCAGGTTGCAAAATTGATAGGAAAAGCACCACTGGAGGCTGTCAGCTTCTAGGTGGAAAGTTGGTGAGCTGGACAAGCAAAAAGCAAAATTCAGTGTCCACATCAACTGCTGAAGCTGAATATGTAGTTGCTGGTAGCTGCTGTGCCCAAATTCTTTGGATGAAAAATCAGGTACTGGACTACGATCTTCAGTTTTCCAGAATTCCTAATTATTGTGATAGCACTAGTGCCATTGCAATTGCAAACAACCCTGTTCTTCACTCCAAGACCAAACATATTAAGATCCGATATCATTTTATCAGAGATCATGTTATGAATGGTGATATTGAACTTCACTTCGTTCCAACTGAGTATCAACTCGCTGACCTTTTCACCAAACCTCTTGATGAGACAAGATTTAATATCTTGATCAACGAATTGGGTATGTTGAACACTGAAGATTAACCTTCAGTTATTAAACATCACTCAGTAAGTGAAATGATTCAGTGCTCTWTCTCTAACACTGAACTCTTGAGTAAATATATCTACTCTCTAAGGTATGATTACTCTTCTCTTTTCCAAACTTAAAACCATCACTGAATATTCTCTTTTCCAGTGATAAAATGTTTTAAAAGGTGGTCTCAGTGATTCTCTTCACTCACCACATCTTCAAGTATATCTATATACTTTCTTAAAAATCTAAATTGATCACTGACTCTTTTTCTTCAAGTATATTTGTATTTTCAGTTCCAGCGATCATCACTGAGTATGTTTAGTGATCGCTGAAGAACTTGCATTGTAAATTCATCAGAGACAAACAATACTTCAAGAAGACAACACTCACACCAAAGATCCTTCAGCGAACGTCGAAGACTAGAAACTGAAGATTAGAGACTGGCGAGTACGTGATCTGAAGCGGTATTCAGTGATTACAAACCTGTCTACATATGTGTGAAGACTGCTCCAGCTTCAGCGAATGATGATGAGACCTCCAGGTCATCCTAGCATTCAGCGATCAAAAGAAGCTTGCTTAGCACGATTGTTGTTGTCTTGTCCTTTTGCACACAAAGGACAAACCCATACCTTTGCAAAAGTTTGTACGGTACGGAGCCGATTAGTCGACTCTTTGTCCACCAACTTTAGGCAAGGATGTCTGCTCAAGAATAGTACTTTTGTACTATTCACTGTAGCAAAGGACAAGCCTTCCTCTTAAGGCTTGCCACGCACTCTAAACCTACCATATTGCATTAAATGTTCATTTAATGCACTGGGTATAAATATAAGTGTTTCTTCTCTTTGTAGAGTGCGCGCATCTCTCTGCAATCCTCTTCTTACTTCAAGCATCTTCTAGCTTAAGTAAAATATCTTCTTTTAGCAATCTCTTTTCTTGTAATTGCTAAAGATCTGTGTGTAACCAAAGATTGTTTAGATAGGTTTTCTCTACCTTATCTTTCCGCAAACAGTCTTGTAAAATCTGTATTGATCTTCTCTATCAATATATATTTAAATTTGAAAATACTGTGTTTGTATTCATCCCCCCCTTCTACAAACTGTTTCCATTCTTGTAGACCCTTTCGGGACCAACAATGACTGTTACCTTCAGACTGAGACATGCTAACTTTTTCCATCTATAATTCTAAACAATATAACAATTAACAAGTTAACAAAAAGAATGAGTGTTCCATAACATTATATGAATATATGTTTACATCAAGCAAGGTGATATGAAGCCAATTAGATATAGAACCTATAAAAACAGAGCACTGATATGAAGTCAAAGATCTAAGAACAGAGATAAAAGAAAATATCTCATCTTTCAAGAACAAACTTCATAAATTCAAGACCCCAACTTCTTAAAAGTGTCTCAAAGAAGTGTTCTATAAACTCGTTTTTGTTGTAGTGCAACCACCAAACAAAATTATATGTACTGAGATATGAGTCCTAAAAAAATAAATGTGGCTGGTTGTGTGGCTATACACAAATGGGATTAAAGTGACATTGGAAGATATATAAGCAATTGCAAAAAAGTGTGAGCAAACTATGTGTAGTCTGAAGACAAATGTGGCTGGTTGTGTCATGTATGACTATACATAAATGCGGCTGGTTGTGTGGCTATACACAAATGGGATTTAGTTCAAATGTTTTGTCATATACTCATATTATAGGAACTTAGGAAGTTTATCCATTACAAACTTTATACAAACCATGATAGGAAGTTCATCCATTATAAACTTTATAACAATAAATGCATCAGCAATTCAACATTCAGTAGCATTTTGACAAGATCCCATGATAGAAACAAAACATACATATGTTGGGTAATAGACCCATCATCAAAAAATCTAGATTAATCCATTATATCATAGACAAATTACACACTAGATTAATCGATTATATCATAGACAAATTACACACTAGATTAATCGATTATATCACTTACCAACTTTTTGGGCTTCTCAGCTTGAGGCCGTTATCGACGAGGTAGAGCCTGTAGTGAGTATACACTATAGTCTATAGACTGTAGTACACTAGTATTGTAGTCGATAGAATCCAAAGAGGCAGAGAGTAAAGAGAGGCAGAGAGAAGAAAGCACAGACGGAGTGGTATTAACATCGGAAGGTAGAGGGTAATGAGTAGTATTAGCATGAGGAGTATTGGCATTGGGTGTATCTGATCTAAAATTGATTAGAATAGAGATGGTGAGAGGACAAAAAGTGGACATGGCGAGATAATGTATTTTCTGAATTTAGTTTTGAGAAGGGAAATTCACTTTCCACAAAGTGGACATGACAAGAGGTGAAGGCTTTCCCAAATTGAAGATTTAGATAATAATAAACACTTTGACTTGGGGAGTATCCAACAAATATATATTGTTGGGATTATGGTTCTAGTTTGTGTTTGTTGTAGGGGCGTAACCATGGATAACAAAGACATCCAATACCCTTTAGTTTTAATTAGTTGAGAGATTTGGCAAATAGTTTTAAGTAAGGTGAAGAATTTTGTAGGGCTGGAGTGGGAAGATGATTTATTAAGTAGATCACAGTAGTCAAAACAAGAGGTCGGTGAGTTAGAGGCATAGAGGAATAAGTGAGTGAAGAGAGTTCAGTTTCAACAATATATCGATGTCGGCATTCAGAGTAGCCATTATGTTTCGGGGTGTAAGGTGGTGTGGGAGACGTGGTAAGCGATCAATAGATAAGAAGGTTTTCAGGGACTCATATTCACCACCATTATTGAAGTGAAGGGATACAAGGGGACGTTCAAAATATTGTTCGACCAATGATTTATATCGGAGAAAAATGTCTTTTGTATTTGACTTTTGTTTTAGGGGGTAAAACCATGTGCTTTTTGAAAAATAATCTTCAAATATGAAATAGTATTTGTAGCCATTACTAGAGAGGATTGGAGAGGTCCAGAGATCTGTAAATACACATTCTAAAGTGCATTTAAGGATATAAAAGTGGCGGAAAATTATAGTTTGTGACTTTTTATGCAAGCACATGAATTACAATTTAAAGTGGTAAGACTACAAATATGGATACTAAAAGTAGAACTTAGAAATTTAAGAACTATAATTGATGGATGGCCGAGGCGGTAGTGCCAATCTTGTGGAGATGCTTTTGTGCTTGTGAAAACGGAAGGGATGGTTGGTTGTAATTCATACACACTTTCTCTAGTTGGATCATGTAGAAGAGAGGCCCCCGTTTTGAGATACTTCACACAAAAGGAATGTCACAAGAGTTCAATAGACACATTAATATCAATACACAATTTAGAGATATAGATGATATTTTGAGAGATTGAAGGAATATATAGAACATTAGATAGAGAGACTAGATTGGATAAAATAGGAAGAGTAAGAGAACCCGTATGAGAGATTTTTAAACCTGTCCCATCACCAATGATTAACTCCTCTATTCCATCGTAAGGTTTATGGAGAGAAAGGTTGTGTAGATCATGAGTGACATGGTGAGATATGCCACAGTCAAGAAGTTGTTGAACAGTGACTGCATAAGCTCAAGGGCGTGGCTGACAGAGTGGTGGAGGAGGGGTGATGTTAGGGAATTGTTTGGTAAAAATAGAAGAATGAGTGATGACATGTCCATTGTCATGACACTACTATCATTTTCCCAAGAAAGGTCGAGGTTGTCGAGATGAATTGGGAATTTTGGTAAGAATGAGTTGAAGCCCAGGAGCAGTAGACCAAGGAGGGTAGTTTTGGCGGCCTTGATGAAATTTTGGATTATTTAGACTAAGAGTTGAATACCAAAGCCGCCAAAACGGCCCTCCTTGGTTTACTACTCCTCAATAGTTACTTGGATAATGTGGAATTTTTGGATTATTTAGACTAAGAGCTAAACAATAATGTTAAATGAATCAAAGCTTAAAGGTGAAAACCATACCTCGATAGTTATTTGAATTCTAAACCTTCAAATCCTCAATCGAACAACCGTTCACCTACATGTTTCTCTTGGTTTTTTTATAGAGTTTCATTGTTTTGTGTCTCCAATTGAATGGTGCAAATTATTGTTGTTGCTTGTTTGTTAATGGAAAAATATCATACTTGATCTCTAACTTAGAAATCAATTCTAACAGTTATTATTTTACGGGTTGAACCAAAATTTTCATATATTTAATGATTTTGGTTATTTGTTTAATAGGTCCCTCAATTTGATTATGGCAAGCTAACTAATTAAAAAGCATTATGTGAATACTAAATGATTTTGGTTATTTGTTTAATAGGTAATCGGTCCCTCAATCTTAATTTTGACCGAATTTGATGACTTTATGTTGTGAACATGAATAAATACCGGTTGTCAAGATGTTTCTCAGTTTTTCACTTTGTTGAGTTTTTCCCCTAAACCTCCTATATATATATATATATATATTTATACTACCTTCTATCAACAATAGTACAACATGCATATAATCTTTCAGATACTAAACTAACTCATATAGACAACCTTGACATATTCTCAACCCCAAGATGATGATCCCCAACCCCAGGACTCTAGATTTTTAGAGCTTTGACTCACGCTTTCACCCTCTCAAATCTCTACGTCTTATCCCCATTCCTCAAGGTGATGATTCAAACTGATGATAGATGATAGATGGGATCTAGATGGATTGAGACTAGATATTACGTGGAAATTGATATGATTTTTGAGAACATGAGCAATGGAGGCCGATGATCCCATAAGAGCGATAAAAATTGGCTATGGCACCAGAAGTTCTCACATCTGAATTTTGATGTTCTAAGGAAGCTAGCCAAACAGAAGCTGGTCAAGGGGATTCTTGATCTCAATTTTGAAAAAGATCATCTATGCTCAGCCTGCGAGATGGGAAAGCTGAAACGGGCCTCACATAGATCAAAGTCAGAAACCTCCTGCTCCAAGCCCTTGGACATGATCCATATCGACCTTTGTGGGCCTATCTCTACTCAAAGCCTCTCTGGAAAGAAGTACATCCTGGTACTAGTTGATGAATACTCCAGATACACTTGGGTTGAGTTCGTACAGAAGAAATCAAACGTTCATGAACTCCTCATCGGGGTGATGAAAAGGCTCCAAGTCCTTCTACAACGTAAACTCATCAAAGTTAGAAGCGACAATGGAACTGAATTAAGAAATGTCAGAATCGATGAATATCTCATCAGTGAAGGCATTTCCCAGAACTTTTCAGCAACCAGAACTCTACAGCAAAATGGAGTAGTGGAGCGAAGGAACAAAACCTTAGTGGAAGCAGCAAGGACCATGCTTGCTTCATCAGAGTTACCTATCACCTTCTGGGCTGAAGCCATTTCCACTGCATGCTTCACTCAAAACCGATCAATCATCAACAAGTGGCACCGGAAGACTCCCTATGAGCTCATCAATTAAAGAAGACCAAATGTCAAATATTTCCACGTCTTTGGGTGCAAATTCTTTGTACTCAATGATAGGGAATATCTTGGCAAGTTCAACAAGAAAGCTGATGAAGGGATCTTTCTGGGTTATTCTCAAACTGCCAAGGCCTACAGAGTATTCATCAAAAGGACAAAGATCGTTATCGAAAGCATCAACGTGTCCTTTGATGATTCTTCACCAATGACTTCTAGACACAGTAGTTCAAGACTCGGACTACAACAGAGAGCCTCTGATTCATCACTTGCCAAACCAAATGAATCAGAGTTAGCTCATTTATTTGAAGACATCTTCGAAGAAGAAGTAGTCTCTGGACAAGTACCTACTGATGAACCCTCTTCCAGAGCCAATGAAGAACATGAAGTCTACAATGCTGAAGGTACACCTCTTTTTGAAACTCATGTTACTTCACCTTCTACTTCTTCTATGTCTTCATATCCAAGGCATCAATCTGGAGATGATCTCTTTGAGGGGGAGCAAACAGTTCTATCGGTTGATGAAGAACTGCATCCTGTTGCTCAAGAACCCCAATTTTGCACCAAGTGGACAAAAGACCATCCACATCACCAAATCATTGGTAATCCATCATTTGCTGTCAAGACGAGATCCGCGACAGCTAATGAATGCCTCTTCGCCAACTTTCTGAGTATGATCGAACCAAAGAAGATTTCTGAAGCCCTACAAGACCCAAACTGGATAGATGCAATGCAAGAAGAACTACTTCAGTTTGAAAGAAACAAAGTATGGTCCCTCATGCCTCTACCCAAAGAGAAGACGACCATAGGAACCAAATGGGTCTTCAAAAACAAGAAGGACGAAGATGGCATAGTAGTAAGGAATAAGGCCAGGCTTGTTGCCAAGGGCTACTGCCAGGAAGAAGGGATTGACTATGATGAAACATTTGCTCCCGTTGCAAGACTTGAAGCCATCAGAATATTCCTAGCCTATGCAGCACACAAAGGCTTCAAGGTCTATCAGATGGATGTCAAGTCTGCCTTCCTCAATGGTAAACTTCAAGAAGAAGTATACGTGCAACAACCCCCTAGGTTTGAAAATCCAAGGAATCTAGATTACGTCTACTTTCTAGACAAAGCTCTCTATGGGCTGAAACAAGCACCCAAGGCCTAGTATGATACACTATCTACCTTTCTCATCGACAATGGATTCGAAAAAGGTACCATCAATACAACCCACTTTCTCAAAAAACATAAAGGTGACATACTACTTGTGCAAATATATGTGGATGATATCATATTTGGTTCCACCAATGCTAAATTTTGCAAAAAAATTCTCAGAGCTGATGAAAAGCAAATTTGAGATGAGTATGATGGGAGAACTTAGTTTCTTCTCTGGTCTTCAAATAAAACAAACTCTAGAAGGGATTTTCATCAATTGGTCCAAATATGTTACTGACCTTCTGAAGAAATACTCTCTCTCAAATTCATCATCGATGAGAACTCCAATGGCTACATGAGCTAAGTTGTTTGTTGATCCATTAGGCAAATCTGTGGATGTAATGTAACATCCATCTTCCTAATACGCTTAATTATGTGTTGAAAATATCGACTTTTTGGGTATGGTTTTGAGCATTGGGTTCTAACAATGGAATCTTTTTATTGGAGCTTGTAGGTTATCTCGTTCCGGACGCGTAGGCGAAAACCTCATAAAAAACGGAGTCCCGAGCAAAAAGTTATGCACTTTTTTTTTAGAGTTTAGGGGTCAAAACGGGTACCCAGCCGGGTCAACCCGACCCAACTCAGGATTTAAGTCACAAATCATCAAATCAGCCCATTTTCAATCCCGTTTTCTCTCAAAATCAGTCTTGGTGTTCTAAGGTGCGATTACACACACTTGGGAGTTAATCTATCCCTAAATCAAGTGTTTTATCAAGATTATTGAAGGATTTATAGAGAAATCAAAGGTAAAACTCATATTTATCCTTATTTGATGACATGCATAGAGTTTGAGTCCTTGCATGTGATGATTTACAGATGAAGTCATGAAATTATGTTAGGACTAAGTGTTATTATTAGTTAGTAT
>NC_037534.1:13228804-13262400 GCF_001531365.2 Cynara cardunculus var. scolymus | reverse complement strand
AGCCCTGTTTTTGGAAAATCATAGAAAATTCAAAACTAGGAATAAGTAGGCCCTAGAAAGGTAAGAGAAAGGGCTAGAACTTGTCTTTAGATCTGAATTGGTGATTTTGAGTTTTAAAAGGGTAAAACAGCTCTGCAAGTTGAGTATTTATATTGAAATCCAAAGTAGAGTACCTTAATCGAAATAAGGTTTGAGTGAGTTCTTGTTGTGCTTCACTAATGAGACTTTTAATATATCTTCCAAGGATTGTTTGAGCTTGTATGGAAATCTTGGAGGTGGTTTTCCAACTTTGATTTGGAAATGGGATTCGACCACTCGGTTTSACATTCGGTTTAATTCAACYRAATTCTATYKTGAGTTTACTTGGATATATGCCTATTATGTGCTCTATAGGTGCATGTGTTACCCATATTGTATTCATAATTGTTGTTTCATGGTTACTTTTATTATATGCCTGTATCACTCCTTATATAGACAATATTTACATGATAATTGAATCCTATAAACAAGGAAATAATCTTTATCGAAAACAGGATAAGCTTCATCCTTCAAGATTCTGAGGATAGACCAACCAGAGGATAGACCAACCAGAGGATAGACCAACCAAAGGATAGACCAACCAGAGGATAGATCGACCAGAGGGGCTCTGGTCCTGAAGGACTTAGAGTCCAGAGGCTCTGGTCTATACAACCAGAGGCTCTGGTCATCCAGAGAGGCTCTGGTCTATACAACTAGAGGGGCTCTGGTCCTGAAGGACTTAGAGTCCAGAGGGACATTTCTATACAACCAGAGGGGCTCTGGTCCTGAAGGACTTAGAGTCCAGAGGGACATTTCTATACAACCAGAGGGGCTCTGGTCCTGAAGGACTTAGAGTCCAGAGGCTCTGGTCGTCTAGAGAGGCTCTAGTCTATACAACCAGAGGGGCTCTGGTCCTGAAGGACTTAGAGTCCAGAGGCTCTGGTCTTTACAACCAGAGGGGCTCTGGTCGTCCAGAGGGGCTCTGGTCGTCCAGAGGGGCTCTGGTCGTCCAGAGGGGCTCTGGTCGTTTTCCAGACTTAGTCATTTTAGCACAACAACATCTTCAGATCTTCCATCCTTGGCCCCGATTACTTGATAATACTTTTAGAATAATTAGGACCAATTTTGGTTCTAACATTGTTTATGTGTTGGGCGCTGGTTGTCGGACACCTTTGGATCCGGGTGAGACAACCGGAGGGGCTGTCCCTACTCATCTGTCCGGGGATGGAGGATGGTTATTGCAGGAAGATGAGTAAAGGGTTTGTACACCATCCGAGAGTGGACGAATACGGATTGGTCAGTCAAGCCTAATAATTGTCTGTTGTTTTAGACTTAAATTGTTGGTTAATGTACTAATTGTGCATATCGTGATTTTGATTATTGAAGTGTTTGTGTTATAAATTCATTTGATTGTCTTTGTTGTTTCCTTGAAATTCTATTTCTCGTTAGCACCTGCTTTTGATAAATATTGACTCTTATACTTCTAGATTTTTCTTATAAATGTACTTACATGAGTCATAATGTGCATGATATCCATTTAAACTCACTAAGCTTTGTTAGCTTATCCTTTTAGTGGTAAACCTTTCAGGAAAAAAAGCTAAGAGTAAAGGGAAAGTTGTAGATCGTTGATGGTTCGTGTTGGAATCGAGGACCGTCATATTTTGGTATACGGTAGTTATGCTTTTGGATAGTATTTGTCACTCTTTGCTGGTTGAAGTCTTTATTTTCCCGATGAATACTTCCGGTCCTTCAGATGTAAATGTTGATATAAAACTTATCTTTTGATGGTAAATATATATATATATATATGTATCCCGTATTTTGTTGAGGTTGAACTTGAAATTTAGCTTAAGATCTATCCGTTAATTGTGGTTCGGTAGCTGGTGTGTTACATGTAACAACCTATAGAGGCATGATTGGATCACTTCTGTATCTAACCGTAAGTAGACAAGATATTATGTTTGCAAAATGTCTTTGTGCAAGGTATCAAGCCAATCCTAAGGAATCTCATCTCTCTGCGGTCAAGAGGATCTTTAGATACCTCAAGGGACCCTTCATTGGGTCTCTAGTATCCTAAGAACTCTGGCTTTGATCTAATAGCCTACACAGATGCAGATCATGCAGGTTGCAAGCTTGATAGAAAGAGTACGTCTGGAAGCTGTCAACTCTTAGGGGACAAGCTGGTAAGTTGGACATCTAGAAAACAAAATTGTGTTTCAACCTCTACAGTAGAAGCAAAATATGTTGTTGTTGCTAGTTGTTGTTCACAAGTTCTCTTGATGAAGACCCAGCTTAAGAACTATGGCTTTGAATATGAAAAAATTCCCATCCTCTGTGACTCCAAGAGTGCCATAGCCATCTCTGCAAATCCTGTGCATCATTCCAAGACCAAACACATCGATGTAAGGTACCACTTTTTTAAAGATCATGTCGAAAAGGAAACAATAGAGATGTACTTTGTTCCTACAGAGATTCAACTTGCTGACATTTTCACAAAAGCTCTTGATGAGAAAAAAATTTTATTTCTTGTCAGCAAGATGGGTATGCTGAATCTCACCACTTAGAGGCAATCTATCATTTCAAACCAGAGATCCTCAATATCTCTTGGTTATGCCTAAAAGTGATACATTATTATGGCCATGATCCCTAAGTACTCTAAACCAGAGCCTCTGGCCAATTAGAAATACTTGTTTAACTTTTTGGCCAAAATTTTTTATCGCCTTTGGAACTAGAGTCCTTCTGGTCCAAAGCAATTGTGTTTTTCACAAGTTCCCCCCTTCCCAACCAGAGCCTCTGGATTCCAATCCTTTGAGACCAGAGCCCCTGTGGTCCTAAACTTGGTCTCCCCTCAAGCTTTCATACATTTTACTTAGTCATATTTCATCCATCATGCAACCAGAGCCTCTGGTTCCAAAGACCAGAGCTTCTGGTTTCCAAGTCCTTTGCGACCGGAGCCCCTCTGGTCCAAATTGGACTTCACAAGCATTTTATCATTGCATTCATTCATCATTTTTGCATCATCCTTTCAACCAGAGCCTCTGGTTCTATAGACCAGAGCTTCTGGATTCTAAGTCTTTGGAATAAGAGCCTCTGGTCCCAAAGGTCCATCATTTCAATCATCCATTTCACCATCTTAGCCATAATTTCATACATTTTTGCTCATCATTCACAACCAGAGCCTCTGGTTGTATAGACCAGAGACTCTGGTCATCCCATTTACCCTCCTTATTGATTCTAGGGGGAGTTTTTACTCATTGCCAAACCCTATGCATCATTTGAAAGGGAGTTTTGCACTACTCATTCATCATCAAGCATTCATTGTTTTGCACTACTCGTTCATCATCAAACATTCATATTGAGCCAAACCCATATCTGGTTGTACATTTCCATTCAACCAGAGACCTTCTGTTTCAAATCCTTGGTTCTTCCAAGTATGCATTTTCCTACCCAGAGCCTCTGGTTCGTCTATCTAGAGCCTCTGGATCACAAAAAATGCTATATCAATGATGTTTCATCCCTTGCATTCAACCAGAGCCCGTCTGGTCCTACATTAAGGGTATGTTTTTCCATCCAGGGGTTTCCAATGATCAACCAGAGCCTTTGGTTTATCTATCCAGAGTCTCTGTTTCATAAAACCCAACATTCCATCGATGAATGAATTCATGTTTTATAACCAGAGCCCTCTGGTTCCTCCACAATATTGTCATGATCAACCAGAGCTCCTCTGGTTCCATTGACAACTTGGTTTTCAAAACAAAACTCATCTTTCATTGAAAACTCTTTTATTACAAGAAAGGTGGAATCTTTTAATTACAAATATTATTTAAAACATTATTCTTAAGGTTTTATCCTTTTAGAGTAATCATTTCAAATAATTTTAAAAACCCCAAAAGTCGTTTGCGTCCACACGCGCCTGACAATTTCAAAAAGGATGTTCTCCTAAAACCCCTCATTTCCCAAACGACCCACCCCAATCTGACACATGTCCACCTTCATTTATGATCATGTGCAGATTGACGGCCCACGATCGCCATCACGATCACCTTTTCACCAAACGTCTCTTACCATCATTACCCCTATTTTTACCATTAAAATATTATTTTCGAAAAACCCACCCCTTCCAATTCCCCACCTATTTAAACCCGTCTTCTCCACCAAGTTCTTCTTTATGCGAAAATTTCTCTCTAAAGAACATAAGAACTTAGACGAACCTGCAACCTTTTTCCTCTCGAACAATGGTGTCCTCCGCCTCCCACGAATCCCACAACAATAACTGTCGCGTGCAGTCGACCGGCGCCGACAGCCGTGCCCTCGTCTTTCTGCCGATCAAACCAAACAATCACCCGTCGATCTTTGCACAAACCTTTTCGAAGACACGTTTGCAATAATGATTGAATTTTTCCAGAACTGCATTCTACAACCGGCACTCACCCTCTTTGACAACGGGGTGCCGGTAAAATATGTTCAATAGTATTGACAGACCTGCGAGTTCTTCCCAGAGAACTGCGGGATCATGGGGGACATCGACGTCCCGAACGACGTGGTTTGCTCGGTGAAGATCTCCCGCACAAAAATATCAAAGGTCCTGTTTATTCCAATTAGACAGGAGCTCAGGATCAAACAATACGCCGAGCCACCAACAAGTTCAGACATTTTTCGCTTCATCAAAATGTGGGTTACAACCGCGAACTCCGTAATGCTTCAGACTTCAAGAGGTAATTGCTGCCTCCTATGTGGAATATGTTTTTCTCGATTCTCAACCGATCCCTAACTTGCAAGCTCGGAAGCATGGATCAAGGAAACATAAATATTAAGACCATCATGTATGATCTATTTTTCAACCTACCGCTGGACTACGCCCTCCTCATATACAACGAAATCCATGCCGCGGTCATCAAGAAAAAAAACTCGTAGCCGCAGGAAAGCCACTCTCGTTTGTGCTCTTCCCGCGTTTCCTTGCCTTATTCATAAGGGACGCGATGAAAAGGCACGATCCGCCAAGCGAAGAACCTTTCACCCTGCAATATCTTATGAATGGCCATCGGCCAACCATCTCTAAGGATGGTTACCCTACAAAAAGGCCCCTCTCAAGGGCAATGCTCAGCGTCATCCCAGAGACGTCTGAATGCCGTAGGAAATATGAACGCTCTATGCTGACCCAAGAACCGAGGGTAGCTACCCCGGAGCAAATAGAGCCTTCACCAGATACAAACGAGAGAGCATAGAGAGAGCAGTCTTCATTAGATGATGTAGATGATGATGATGACACTCCTCCAGCATCCCCCGTCCCCATAAACACATCTATCCCATCCACCTCCCAAAGGAAAACCACATCTGCTACCCCTGGCGATCAAGGCCAAAAGGGTATTGAACAAGGATGGCCCAGTCCAATCCCAACCCCAGCTAGCCATCCAGAGGCCACTCTTCGGGTCTCTGGAGATGATTTAGCCGAGGAGCCACATCATCCATCACCTCTCTCCCAAAAGGGGGGTGATGAAGAAATAATAGCTACATCGCCCCATAGCTCGCCACCACCCACACAACTAGAAGCATGTGTTGCTTATGACTTTGAAACTCCCATAGATTGTTCAGAGCGATCTTCTGTTCCTGCACCACCCACTTCGATACTTGATCTATGGAAGGGGACACACATTTACTTCTCTTACTCGGCCTCTGAATCCGAGGAAGAAGAAGTTGATGTTGAAACATCACAAGATAGCTCCTCGGTAGAGGGCTATCGAGGACATGATGGAAGCCCTTCATTGCCCACCTTCACACAAGGCAATGAAGGCGCCTCTGGAACTGAGGCACAACCTATAACATTCGTTGCTGTAGGGGTTACCCCCAGAGCTGAGTTAGTCACAAAGGTCGAGTTCCAGGCCTTTGCTGGCTCGACTCAGCGGTCCTTGGATGACCTTAAACTCAGCTTAGCAAGGATTGTTGAATCCACTCCATCGATCAACCTTACACCGATTCGACAATCCTTTGCTTCCCTCGAGGCCCACGAAAAAAACAAAACCACCCGGCTCCAAATGCTTCAACATACAATCACCCAACAACACAACACTACATCCACCTTCTCCACCATTCGCAACCAAACCATCATGAACACCCTCGTAACCCTCACGTCCCAGGCTACTGCGACCGATGAAACCATCGCCTCCATCACCACCCAACTAAACACCATAAACACTACCCTCACCACACTCCCAGCCACCATACTTACCCAAATACCACAACCTCAGCCCATCCTTCATCCCCCTCTGCAGCTCTATCGTTCGATGAAGCCTTTACCTCATTTGTTGCAGAGGTAAGGAACATGATAGCCTCCATCACCATCCCACCACCCGTATCTACCTCAACCTCCATCACTCCCTCCGCCTCAACATCCATCACCACCCCAACAGATTTTGCCACCAGAGCCGATATGAAGGCTCTCTCAAAGGCACTTATCTCCTCGTTCAACGAGATAAGTGCAAAGTTTGCACATAGAGCTATAGAACCGGCCAAGGCTCTCTCTAAGAGCTTTGAAGAACAACAAGCTCGCACCAACTCCCTCCTTCGCTCGATGGAGGAGAATCGAAGAAAGAAGGCCCTGAAGGCGTATCTTGCATCCTTCAGGGTAAGCAAGAAAAGAAGAAGAGCCTCCTGCTCATCGAGCCACCCCTTAAGAGGCAAAGGCATGAGCATCCTGACCAAGATGATCATGGTCTAGGTCCTCATGAGGGGGAGAACCTGGCTCAATAATCGATGGAAACCACTGCACCACCACCACCTCCAACTCAAAGCCACCCAACCTCAACCTCTCAAGGAACCCAAGCTAGGGATCCAGAGGCTCAGCCCTATGAAGATGTACATAATGTACATATTCTCATAGCTAGCACCCAAGAACCCATACCCAAAACTAATGAGTTCTCACCAATCGAGGTGAGTTCTTCATCCGATGAAAACCCACCTACCCCTCATCCAGAAATTAACCAACCCTCTACTCCATCACCGGCACCTCCTCATATAGAACTTCCACCGCCATACCCACTCAACCAGAACCCATCATAACCCAACCCACCTTACCTCAACAACAACCAAGCCAACCAGAGCCCATTGAACCAAAAATACCTCAACCCGAGCCAACCCAACCTGAACCATCACAACCAGAACCCATACCATCACCTCAACCCATCACCCATACACAACCATCAACCCATACATAACCCTTAACCCATACAGAACCCTCAACCCAAACACAACCCATCAACCAAAATCAACCACCCATCACCCAACCATCACATGTGCTAGCGAACATACCTTCCTCGTCAAGGCATCCTCCTCAAGGCATAGTCGATGAGATTATTGCTAACTTTGAGTCGCTGAGGAGATGTCCAGAGATGCCACCAAGGGAACCAGTAATGATGGAGAATATCCATCAGTACCTATACCATGATTGTGATGAAAATCTGGTCCTCAATCCTTCCATACTATCTCCAGAGTCGATGAATCTCTTGCGCCATAGGTTCGTAAGGCAGACGTCCTCTCCACCTCAAGCCGTCTTCTCGAACGATGGAATCAAGATGATTATTGACATCAAAATAAAAGCCTTCGCTAACCAAGCAATAAAATACATCAAGTACACCGTGGAGCGAGCACATGGGATGGTCTGCGTCTTCAATGACAATGACTTGATCAATCTCAACCCATGGGACTTGATCGACTTATATAGATACACTGCTCAGCGACAGGATCAAGGGATCAGATATGGGATGGCAAATCGAGCGATAGTAGAAGTGATGTAGACCTTGGTAAAGTTCAGAGCAAAGAGTGACTTTCAAATTGCTCTTGAACTCGGCATCGAAAGACTCTCCTGCACTCCTCCAGACGAAGACTTCCCAGGCCTACAAGAGAAGAGATCTGCCTCAGTCTTGACTCAACCAGAGCTCGGATTGGTGTTCAAGAACGAGTTTGGTGTGAAGAAATTCTTTAGACTGACTGAGGCCTTCAAGTATTCAACCTCAACACTTGAATGGTTTCAGAATGTCATCAAAGAAAGATTGGGCAGACCTCACGTACTGATGAGAGAAGGTCAACAACTCATTCATGAGATCTCCACAGTCATTCGATTCATAGGACTGATGATGTGTTTCTGAAAGATATCCCAAGGAGACCATGAATGAAGTATTTTTGTAATGTAATTTCCTTTTCATTCCATCACTTGTGTAAGAATTAATCCAACACCTAGTCCAATAAAACAATTTGGCAAAGGATGTTTTTCTTTTAGTTTAGCCTCTGTCTTTCACTTATCCTTTGAATGTTCATAGATTAGCCTATGTTTGTCTTTTCATTACTTAGGGGGAGATTGTTAGACCCCATAACTCATATTTGTAAAAGTAATGAAAAAGAATAAGTGTGAAAGAGTAGAAGGCCGATGGAAGACTTCCATGCAAAAAGACTAAGTGTCCAATACAACCAGAAGGCCGATTAACGACCAGAGATGCGATGAACTGTGCATCTTCATAACCCCTCTGGTTACCAACACTTGAAGTCTTCCACGACAGTTCAACCAGAGGCACCCGATGAAGAAGACATCAAGACATGGTTGAACAACGGCACATAGAAGAAAGATGGAGATGACAAAATCGACAGCTGGATTCTACAAAGATTTACTTTACTCTATTTACTTTCCTTGTCAAGATAAGCTTTCCTTTTCCGTAAAATATTTGCTAAATATCTTCCATATATAGGAATATCCATAATTAGCTTTCTAGTATAAATAGGCATTAGCTATCTTGTAATCGGTTACACTTTTCACATAATCATTTGGAATAAAGTGAATCATTCGACACTCAGTATATTCTTGAATATTCATCTTGTGTTCTTGAGTGTTCTTTATTTTATTCATTCACACTACATATTTAGGTTATTTATGACTTAAGTATTAGTGTTATTGAGAGATTTGGGATCAACAGAAACTTTTTATTTCATAAAAAGAGAAAGTATGGATTAACAAAAACTTTATCAATTACAACATATTTATCTAAATAACACTTCTTTACATTAACAATTTATATAGTACCTGATCAATTGGTAAATGAAACCGGATATTACAGATATGTCCGATAAAGACCTTCATCGCACATAGCCATGTCTGATAAGGACCCTGATCGCTCAAAGGGTTGTCCGATAAAGGTCTTCATCGCTCAAAATGTTTTCCGGATTGGTGTCTCATTGCTCAAAGGGTTGTCCAATAAAGATGTTCATCACTCATAATGTTGTGCGGATAAGGGTGTTCATCGCTCACAGTGTTGTCCAGATAGGGGTGTTCATCGCTTACAGTGTTGTCCGGAGTAGGATGTTTTAAACTTTAATTAATGAATGGTGTAACCGTGGTAGATGATAGATGATGGTGTAATCGTGATAGATGATAGATGACGGTGTAACCGCGATAGATGATATATGGCGGTGTAACCGCAATGAGTGTTTGATAATTTTATCATTTAAAATCATATCTAAATTGTATTATAGTGATATGGAAGATTTTATTTACAGGAGGGAATTCACTCACTAGACCTTCCGATCTAACCCTCAGTTGTTGTAATAATTTATTTTGTAGGTCATCCAACGTTGAAGGATAGAGGCAAAGGAAAGATGCGATGGAATCATGGAAGAAAGTTTTTGTTATGATGAATTTTTGAGTTCAAACTTTTGTTATTTTATGTGAACAGTACTGAAATGTTTATAAATATTGGAACATGGTGTATGCTATAGCATGAATTTTATATGTTTGTACTTATTAGAACTTGGTGGGGGTGTTACATTCGTTCTTCAGGTCGTTTCTTTTCCTCCATTCTTTTCTTTTTCTTTTTCAATTCATTCCGTTGCTCAATTCCTTTCTTTCAAGACACCAATATGTGCAAAACTGGTCGTTTGATTTTGCAGGAAAGTGTGAGTTCATATCTTATTTATTTTCTTTTGATACTACTACTTTTTAGCATTTTCAACAAATACTCTATAATTATTCAAACTTACAGTTACTCTAGCTTAAAATATGTTATTGGCTTTGCTTTGTTGATTTTGATAATTGTGTTGCTAATGGGTTCCAAAAAGGAGATGTTCTTTGACTTTGAATGTCAAGCAAGTTACATTCTTTGATTTTCCTTTTTCCAATCTCTATTCTTATTGCTCCATTGATACTGAAGTTAAGTGAAAAGTTTTATATCTGATTTTTGCTTAATATTACAATCATAAGTTCCATTAGGTCCAAATTTATACAAAATTTGGATAGGGACTGTTGTTCAAATTTTTATCAAGACTGGGAGAGTTTTGCCACCCTTGACTCTCTCTAGGCGACTATTTATTTCCCATGACTGGTTTTAATCTTCAGATTGATCCTCTCTGTTCAATTCTAATTTATTTCTCATCCCATGGTTTGCTCCATTTCTCCATCTCTTCAAGGTACTCTCTAATTTATTTTTGTATGTGTAAAGATCTCAGTCATTTTTGCTTCTAACAAATTTCATAAAAACTGATCAAGTATTTTTGTTTGATTTGATTTAATATGCTTGTGTGTTTCAATAACGGAAAGATATATCCAGGAAGGGGTATTAGATTCAGTAGATCAGACTCTTAGGTATATGATCATATTATGCATTAAAATTGTTGTTTTTGTTTTTGTCATGGTATATGTGATTATGCATTAAGATATATTGTTCTCTGTTTAGGTGGTTGTTTCCATCTATTGATTATAATAGAAGATTTATGTGTTTCTATTTTGGTCTTTTTGTTTTCAAATTCAAATGCAAGAGGTATTTTCAAATCTTTCCATCTTTATGCAAATATATTTCATGTCTTGATATTTGCTCAAGGTTGTTGGAACGTTCAACTTGCTTTTCATTTAATAATGAATATCTCTTCAACTTGTTTTTAGGATGCTTAACATTTGAAGTGTTTGTATTATGAATCATACCTTAAAGATTTCATATTTGCGAGGAGTGGTTTGTTGCTTATGTATATGAATTGGTGATATGTTCATTAAGGAGAAAAATGAACTTGTTGAATCAACAACAAAAATGGTGTATGGCTTGATACATTGTGGTTATAATTGATCCTAATTGATGTTATGTTTTCAGATTTGCTGATTCGTTCTTACCTACACGTGTCATTGCATGGTTATGTTTTATTGTATTATTTTGCTTGGGGCATAATCTTTAATGATGCATATGAAAATTTTCTTTGAGTGTAGGTAGACCAATGCTTTTGCTTGTTGTGTTATGTAACATATTGGCTTTCATTTGAGTTTTTGGTTATTGCTTGTTGCTTTGATTTATGGTTACTCTTGTTGCTGTAACGTCTTGATCATATAATTTTTTGTTGTATAATTGCTTTCTCACTTAGGGTTATTCATGGTTTTCTAAGAAACTAAAGTTGTTTTAGGCAGAACTCGATGGATATTGGTTATGACCTAAAGTTTTAATATGTTTGCAAATATGTTATATACCATTGAATTTATCAAACATCTTGTGTTTTGTTAACATGTTTTGTCATAGTAACATGATTCAAGATATTCTCCCACTCATGTTCCTTTGCTATTCTTGCAATAAGATGTGTAATCGAGTATATTAAATGTTTAATGCATCCATGTTGTTGAATATAAGAGTATACATGCCAAATGAGAAGGGGGAGGGGGTTGGGGTAATTCATCATTTTCTGATTCAAAAAACAAGAATCTAGGTCCAAAAACTAACATTTGAGTTTTCTAATAGCTTCAACGCTATGGAAACAAAAAGGAATCTGCCAAACTGTAAGTCAAAGCTTTTACGTTCATGATATTTTCTTTATCTGTTTACTAAATGCTTACCCGACAAGTGTTATTGGGTCATTTATCTTACTCGATGAATATGACAAAGGTTGATTATACCTGATAATAGCTATTATAAGGATGGAGAAAGATTGACGATTAAAGAAGAAAACATTTTTATTATTGGTTGATGGTAGATTGAAGATCTTTGCCTTTTCTTTTACCAACATCAAAGTTTGATTGTACTTGTTTTGTATTTGATGTAGGACATTAGCTTCATTGGATTGGCATTGTATTTATTTGATTATATCATATTGGATTTTGTTTGGTATAACATTTGATGTTTGTTTATATCGGCCATGAGATATATTAATTTTGCATCAAAATCGTATATTTTTTAATAAATTAATCTATAATTTATTATACACATTTTTTTCATAAAACATAGCATTTAAATAATACTTTTTTGGTTTTATTATGTCTATTATTCCTATTTTCAACAGAACAAATAAAACTTAATGCGTATTGATGATATAGATTGTTTGATAATCTATATACCGAATTTATTGGCAAAATAGCCATGAGTGGTGAGGTGTAAACAAGATTCGGTTTACCTTGAACAAATATTGTTTTTCCTTTTACTTTGTTTTTGTAATAGATGTTTTTCGTATTCTATATATTAAAATATGCGTAATACATCATAAGCTGATATAATATAACACACTATAAAATTTGATAACTAACGCTTAATTAATTTGAACCACAAAATCATAAAAAGAAAAAAAAAATCCTAAGCAAGCTTACGATACAATATATATAGTACGAAATAGAATTGATAGTTCGAGTTTTTGGCTTAAAAAATTAGATGAATCAACTAATCTTTGGTTACTAATGGTCTTGTGGTTTTTTTGGGCTATCATTTTATAGATATCTGGGTTGCTACCTTAATTTGACAGTGGGCTCAAATTTTTAGACCAGTGGAAGTATAAAGTGTTTAATAATTCTTCTTGGGCATTTTTTTACGTATTTGGTTTGTGATGTTGGATCCTTAAAAGAATTAGTTATTATGTTGATAGATTTCATGGATTTTCGAAAATGTTATTTGCCATTTTATAAGGCTTATTTTGGTCATCTTCCCATAACATTTTCTTGGAAGATGTCCTATTTTTAAAAAATTTATAAGTATGAGAAATAAGAGTTATTGATATGCTATATTATATAACAAGCGGAGGTTGCTGGACTTATGCAATCTTGATCACGCTTAAGATAAATCACGTCGTACTTTCTTTTGAGATCGATGGATAGTTCCATAATGCGATATCTCATGCATGACCAAATTAGGATCAATTAGTTGTCAAAATTCAACATCTAATAGATTATTGGATCGTTTCAGTTCCTCTCAAATCAATTGAATATGAAACAATCTATAAAGTGTAGGATCTGACAATTTCAAATACAAATCTTTATACGTAATCGATATGTCCGCTTACATCTTTTCAAAATTTCACATCACGTCGCATTGTACGGATACACAACTAGTATATATATGTTGGTCCCGTTAGAGTTTACAAGATGTGTATAACAGTTTGTAGAAGGGGGGGTGAATACAAACACAGTAAACTTTTCAAATTTAAAATATATATAGATAAAGAAGGATTAATACAGATTTTACAAGATTGTTTGCGGAAAGATAAGGTAAAGATAACATATCTAAACAATCTAGGTTACACATTAATTCTTAGCAAAGAGAAATGATTTGTTGTTTAAGACTTAGAAGAAAGTAAGTTCTTTCTGGGTAAGAACTATCTAGAATACTTAAAAGAGATTCTAACTTGCTTTTGAAGATAAGGGTATTGTGTTCTTAGATGTGTGTTCTTTCACGTGTGAACGTAAGTTAGGGTTCAAGATTAAGAGTATCTCTGCATGGATTACACTTCCTAGCATAAAGAATTGTCCGGTTTAGTTCTTTCTCGGACAACCTCTTGTCTGGACTTGGTGTAAATCGTACGACATATTGTCCGGATTTCGTTATAAATCGCTCAGTCGTCCAGATTTCACCTTCCAAGCTCATTTCATTGACCGATTTAAGTGTTCACACATTATTCAACTTAAATCGCTGCACTCTGTGTTCGGCTTTCTAAAAAATGCAGGAACACAACAGCTTTACACGGATTCGATGATCTGTGCATGTCTTTGACCAGATTTCTTGTTCCTTGAACACAGGCTCAACCAGATTTTTTGCTTCATCGCTCACAGAACCTCTTTTCTAAAAGAAAAAGAACCTCGCTCGAGTTCCAACTACATCGCTCAATAGTCCAATTAGCCGATTTTGAGGTTTAGGATACACAGACTTTGGTTTGGGCTTTTCAATCAAATTTTTTTCAAGCCCATTTTTTTTTCTAAAGATTTGTTTTGGGCTATTTTATCTTGGGCTGGATTTGTTTTTAATTTTGGAATCTACTTTGACTATTTTATTTCTTTTCTTTAATTTCTTTTTGGGGTTTCAACTTTTAACTGTTTTTGTTTTTTTTTCTTTAATTGATTTCATCGCATTAGATTCTGTATTTGATCAATCTTATTTTTTTTCTAAATGCCAGATACTTTAGAGAAGAAGAATGAAGAGATGAGAGCTCAAATTGCTGAATTGGAGAATAGCATTATGGACTATAAAGATAAATACATAAACATTTTTGTGAAAATCATTCAAATGTGGAGTTTATTGCAAATCTACAAAAATATCATAAAAGAGAATTGGAAAGAATTGAGAATGATTCCGAGTATCACATTAATAAACTTGAAAATTCTTTGGATAATGTTAGAAAGGATTTTGATAATGAATTGAAAATATGGAGTAATGCTAATAAAGATCTTTCAACAAACTCCAAGAAGTTCAGAATGAATTAAGAACTGAAAGAGATTCTTCAGGTAGAAAGCATAATGAAACTGATGACTTAACTGATAAATCTCATAAGTCTGAAAGTGACCTGATTGAGCTAAGAAAGCTTCTGAATCAAGAGAAAGAAAAGGTTTTAGAAGTGGAAAAGAATTTGAATGATGAAAGGAAAGTTTTTGAGAAAGAGAAGAAGAGGGTTGTTGAACTAGAAAGAAAATTTGGAGCTGAACGCATATCTTATGAGAATAAGATAAACTCTCTAGAGCTAAATGCAAAAATGTTGTTAAAGCAAGTATCTGATTTTGAGCAGCTGATCATCTTGGAACGTGGTAAGCATGATAAGGAGAAGAAAGACATCTCAGAAGACTATCAGAGCCAAATACATAAATTATCTGAAAGCATTGCTCTAAAGCAGAAAGCTTCAGATGAAGAAAAAAAGCAATTTGCTCTTGAAAAGAGAAATACTTCAAAGAAGTATACAGCAATTGCTAAAGAATATGCTAATAAGAAAAAGTGGCATGACATCGCTTCGAAGAATGATAAGAGCAGCTCAGATGAAGAAAAGAGAGAGTTAAAAAATCAGAAGAGAAAGTTTGAAATGCTTCAAAAGGAGTTAGAATGTAAACTCCTGGATACTTCAAATAAATTGTCTGATCTGAAGACAGACCTTGAAACTGATATGAAGATGAGAACTGAACTTAAATTAAGTTTGATTTAGTTACTGCTGAAAGAGACCAACTTTTACAGAAAGTCAAAGACTTTTCATGTGCACAAAGCTCTATTGGTTCTCCATCACAGTGTAAAACTAGCTTCTATGACTGTTCCAAATTGAACAGTTTTTCTAGCAACCCTAAATCTATTGTTTGTAAGAACTATTCTCGTTCTTCTAATAAGTATTATCAAGGATATGTTATTAGATCACCCAATAAATTTTCTAAAACTAAAAGCATTTGGGTTAATAAAGCCGATTCTGTTTCATCTAATACACCTGTTGTTACTAACTCTGTTCTTCCTTGCATTGTGACATCCACTAATCATCTAATCAATCTTAGAAAGAGAAGAATTATGTGCTCAACATGCAGAACGAATGTTTTTGTAAATAAGAAAAGGTTCAACATGTGGCATGGAAATAACAGCTATCAGAACAGTTGGAAGGGTAAGAACATGTATGATCATAATAACTGGTATGGATCATATTCTATTTCTGATCATCCTGTTCAAAGTGCTAAAAAGAAGATATCTAATAGAGATAGATGGTTTGGAAGTTACAACATACCCCAGCCTGATACTAACAAAATAGGACCCAAATTCATTTGGGTACCAAAATCTATTTGATCTGATTTTGCAGGTGTATTTTGTGCTGATCAGAATATCATTTCTTTGATACACTAATGTAGGGGGAGTTGTAAACTGTCCAACAAAGGCTTCTGAACAATTCAGTTCAGGACCCGTGCTATACCGAATGTGGTTTCTAAACACTCAGTTTATGACCCGTGCTTAAAATGTTTCCTTTATTTATTTTTTTAATTTTTGAGCTGAACTGAAACATTACTATAATCTACTTTCTAAAGGGAGTCTCTAGAAGTTTTAAACAAATGTTTTCGAGAAGTGAACAAATTTTTTTGGAAACAGTTACATTTTCTGAACAGGTATTTCCAAATATTTTACTTGCGTAATTTCTCATCGTACATAACTCCAATATCTGTTTCAGCTATTCTTTAAACTGATATTATCACGTCTCTTATATATAAATCATTTTCGGTGATAATACACTCGTTTGTATTCAAATATTGATTTTTTTCTCTGATTTTTTTTGCCTTATTGATATACACTTCATTTTTTAAATCAGAATCTGTAAACTTGTTCTTACAAATCTTCATTCATTTCTCTCGCATATCGAATAATCTGATTGTTGTCGCATCATCCTTTTGTTGATTGTGCTTAGAAGCCAAATTTCTTGATCAATAATTTTTTATCCGATCCTTGTGCTTTATCTGAAATATTTTTTATCAACTGTTTGTGATCAATTGAGCATACTACTAAATTTAGGAGGGACTGAGTGCTTAACAGAAATACCTCTATGGAATGTCAAAACCAACAAACCCACCCAAGAGGACAACCATATCTGAGTGAGCTTTAAATACAAAAGGGTTTGTGTGCTGAGACTAAAATGAAAATGAGAGGGGTAGTTGTTGTGAGATTAAAAGAATTGACGAGAGTTGTGTCAGGATTAAAAGAATATAAGAATCCTGTTCCAAACTTCTAAATTCCGGGCATACCACACACTCTATTAGTTCTCAATTCTTTCGAGACTAATATTGAAAAAGACAAAGCCCAGGCCAATTCTTGTCACAACCCCACCAGTTACTCATTTATCTCTCAACAGATAAGTGTTTCAATAACACTTGGGGCACGCAGCTCATCATCTATCAATTTCTCATTCGGAGAAAGTTGATATTGAAACAGAAGGATATATGTCCCCCCTTCAAGTCTTTTTGATCATTAATTGAGACTGATAAATTTGTGTAGTCCACACGGTTTATCATTTGAGCCTAAACAGAAGCATTAGTTGCTTTATCTTTCTACACTACACAGATAGCATTTTATATGTTATTTTTCCAAAACATTCATAGATATGCTATTTTTAAGCTATCGATGATTGATAGAAGACCTGGTGAGATGAGCATAAAAAAGTCTCATATATACAGTACATCCGTTGTACTGAGTATATCTGTTTATACTCACAGGCCAATCTTTTTATAAGATTGAAAACAATTTCATACGTTGAAATTGGCTGTTACCTTCCCATTTCCTTAATCTGAAAAGATTAAATAAGTGGATTTGCAAATATCTACTTACAATTTCATGAATTGACAGCTTACGCGGAGGATTTCATTCATTCTTGTGTATGACGGAATGATTCTTATTTCATCATAAGGGGGAGTATGTAATAATGAATGAAATATCCAATTCCGAACATTATAAAGTGGAATCTGATGTAAAGATCAAGGGGGAGTAACTTCAATTTTGGCAAAAGACTCAAAAGAAGTGCAACTAGAGATGATTACAAAGATTATTCCAATGCTACAATGTCTGAGAGTTGTTGAATGTGAAGATCATCATTTCAACAGTTTACGGATAAAGATTTCTCGTCATAATAGAATGTTTGTGATCTTATCTGAAGAAATTCATTATTGGGGAGAATGTTTAAAATTTGTTCGTTATTGTTTCTGTTTTACATTGTCAAAAGAGAATATCATCGCGGTTCTACATTCGAGGGGGAGAATGTTAGAAGATCTTTCTCAACAAATGATTGTATGAAGTTTCAAGTTGAAGATTGTTTTTTGAAGAAGACGTAATGTGCTTAAAGCTTCAAAGTTCAAACGAGACTCAAAGCGCGCAAATTCTTTCAAGTCTGAATACAAAGGGGGAGAATGTTAGGACTGAAAATCAGTGTAAAATTGTATTCGTCTTGAAAGATAAAATTTTCTATAATTGTAGAAAAGTTGTCGTGTTTGACTTTTCTTTAGAGAAGTTTGACTTTGACCATGTGTATTGTTTGACCCTATAAATAGGGTATTTCCTTGTAATTTTGATAGGAGACTTCATTGTAATATCAGATTACGTAAAGAGAGCTTGACTATATTTGTAGATCTTGACTATTTCTCTCATTATCTTCTCATGTTCTTATTAGAAAATCATAGATCTGCCATGGATTCTTGAGCTTTATTGAAGATTGATCAACATATTGGTACAACACACATCTATTTATACCCATTGCATTAAATGCACATTTAATGCAATGCAATAGGGTTTGAACATGTGTCAAGCCTTTAAAGAAAGACTCGTCCTTTGCTATAGTGAATAGTACAAAAGCCTATTCAGGAGCATATATCCTTTCATAGAGTTGGTCGGTAATAGAGTCAACTAATCAGCTCCGTACTGTACTATGCTCTAGAAAGGGTATGGGTTTGTTCTTTGTGTGTATAAGGACAAGAAAAAAACAATCATGCTCAACAAGCTTCTTTTGATCGCTGAATGCTGGAAAGGGTATGGGTTTGTTCTTTGTCTCTTCAGCATTTGTTGAGACTTGAGCAGACTTCACACATGTGTAGACCAGATTGTAATCACTGAATACCGCTTCAGATCACGAACTCACCAGGTCGTCGAAGATGAGGGCAACATAGTTGATTGGTCGGCGTTGGATCACTAAGATACCGATGGTGAAGGCGACTCTGGAAGCCTGATCCTAGCCACAAGTCTTTCCACCCATACTCTGGATAAAGTGGGAGAAGAGGTATTGCTAGACCACTAACATGCAGTTCTTCTCGATCTTTGAGAGAGATTTGAGGGGCTCGCTGGAGTCCTTCTTCATTGGCCATTGGTAGCCAATGTTATCCAGGCAGGCAATGACCTCAGTAGTGGAGGGTTTGCTGGCAAAGGGACCCTTGGGGAATTGAAGTGCGTGTCTTAGAGTTGTCACACTGAAGCTAACAGTCATCCTGTTGAAGGTGAAGGAAATTTTCTCCACCTGACGACCGTTCTTATCCTCTTCTTGCACCACCTCAACAATCATCCAGAACTGCTGAAGGCCCTCCCTAACCATGACAGGTTCATGGTTGAGAGCATAGGCGATTGGGGACATGCAGAGGAAGGCAACAACATCCTAGTAGACGGTTTTGTTGGTGGGAATGTCCAACAAGGCGATGTGGTTATTGGCCTTGAAGGAAATGTCTTTCACAGCAAAGTTCACATTCTTGGCAGCCATTTTCTATTTTTGGTAAAGAAATAAGAATGAGAAAAATAGTTCATATTAGTAGTCCAAGATTTATTGTGATCTTTTTAAGTTTTAGAACAATAAAACTTCTTTTGAAAAATCCACAAATGAGATAATAGGGTTTTTCAAGTAGATTAGTGTCTTGAAACATGATTATAACCAAGAATAAGAATGTGTTATTAATCTTTCCGTTTGTGTTTTAAGAGAACAAGGTTCTTAAAATCTCAAACATTAGTTTCATTAAAAATAAGAGAACAGTTCAAAATGTAAATAAATTTATCAACCTTAGAGTTCTTTGAAGAAGGTTGAAGATTTTGAGTGTTCTTGAGAGTTCTTTCTTGCAATGTCTTTTTGGCAGAGGTTTGTCAAAGATTTTTGTAAGCGTAAAGAAAATATGAGGGAAGAGATCCCATATTTATACGTAGGAAGAGAGGAAAAGAAAATAGAAGAGAGGAAAAATATGACGGTTGAGGAAAGGCCATGATGAGAAATATGGCACGTTCTCATCCACGATTGGATGGAAGATAAAGTAAGTCGCGTGTGTCAGACCTTTTTGCACGTCTCAAAACATTTCGTATTGATAACAGAGAATGTCATCATTAAGACGGTTCATTAACTACTTCTTTTAATACAAAAAAAGTTTTAAGAAATTTGAAGAGTCACATTCAGTGATAAGATAATCACTGAGTAAAAACCTTTTAAAACTTTGATCACTAAAGAAGAAGACTTCAGTGATGGTTTCAAGTTTTAAGAACTGAAAATAACTTAGAAGAATATTTTCATAAAGACTTTATTGTCAGTGATAAGAGAATCATTGAAACTAACATTTAAAAACATTTGAATCATTGAAGGTAGAAAGGTTCAGTGATTATTTTGATTTTAAGTAAATATAAGTATAAAAGAGATGTACAAACATAAAAATGTTCAGCGAACGAAAGAATCACTGAAACAAACTTTTAAAACGTTTTGATCATTGAACTTACTTAATAAGCCAACAAGATATGCATTTGCCGCATCTGGATTTTGAGATGAAATCAGTTTGGCGTATAACAACGACTTTAGCTCATCTACCGATTGGTCTAACTCCCTCGAAGGTTTAGGGGTAGGCGGTGGTGACGGTTCAGAAGCTTCTTTAGGCATTGGAGCTTTTCCTTCAACAACCTTTTGAGACACAAGATTTCTTCAGTCATAGAATCTTGAACAGCCTATAGGGCGCCGTCCAAATACTCCCTTGACACAAAGTCAGGAAAGCTAACACTTGGATCACATAGATTGCCAGTTGAAACAACAGTTGAATAAACTATTGTGCCTACGTTTAGTGTTGGCGTAATTGTAGCACTAGTAGGACTTCCGACCTGTCCTTGTGGAAAGTCAAAAGACTCCACTCCGGTCATTCCGACAAGTTCACTAAGAACTGCTGTTTGAGCAACAGATGCTTGAGACTCGAGGTGCACTAAATCAAAGTCGTAGACTGGGGTAGATGTCTACTTCTTTCAATATCTACATTCTCCAAATGAGAAGCAGATAGATTATGTGCTAAATCCCTATGAGAAGTTAAAACTGTTGCTTGTTGAGAAGCAACATAATGGTTGGGTGGGGAGTGTAATTGCATAGCTGGGCTAGCTATGTCTGTTTCAATATCAACATTCAACGGATGAATGTCAATAGTTGATGTGGTTGCCCGGCTAAGTGTATCGGTTTGGATCGGAACATTATCTTATTTTTGAGTTCCACACCCACCCTTACCATTTTCTTCTCTTTCCCGTTCACACAACCTCTTAGCATTTTCGACTACATCACCCTCATCCATCCTTATATCGTCCAAAAGTTGATCAAGCTTGCCAAAATTGCCGTAGTCTTTAGTGAAGTCAACATCAAAGGAAACATCATGAAGACTCGAACACTCTTGTTGATTCTGGTTGGCATTGATCTAAATTGTCAATTATAGCTCCAACATGGACAGTTTCAGGAGCAGCAGGATGAGAAGCATCATTATCACCATTATCATCATCACCATCATTACCAACAGCATGATCATTAGACTGAGTTGCCGAGTCAGATACAGTATCTTCTTAGCTAGAAGAAGCAGTGGAAGTACTATCAGTTGAAGTACGATGCCGATTAGAGTCTCCTCGCTCCATACTACCCCTCTCATTTATATTTTCTCTCTACTCAATGCCCTATTCAGGTACCCCTTGTACCTGAACTCTCTCTTCTATTTCTAAACCCTCTCGCACATCTGAGACATGGGTTGATCCCGGGGTAAGTTCAACCGGTTCTAGTTGAACTATAGGATCTATAACTCCTATATTCTTGCATACATGGATCACTCTGATCTACAAAGGCAATCAACTCAGATGGTATATTCAAATTATGGAGTTGAGGTCTTCAACTTCAATGTGCGGCCTTATACGCTACATCTTGAAAGACGGTCCAACTTCACTTGATTCTTTGGCCGAAATTTCTTCATTGGCACGCATCATCGCTTTGATTATAAGTTGAAGAAACCTCTGAAACGGTACGAACTTCCTATCTTTTGAAGGAAAACATTTCGCATGAACCAATTATGTGACTTCATTCCAAATCACCACAACGAAGTCGTAGTTTCGGTTGAAGACAATCCCGTGAAAGAACTTTAGAAATGGGCTGTTGCATGTGTCGATGTCGACAGTCTTAGAAGTCAGGCACTGGTTGAGAATTGAAAATAACAGGTACCAGACTGAAGGTAGGAAACGCCTTCGGAATTATGACGGAGTAGTCAACTCTTACGAGTATCCTAGTCGTCTGATGTCATGACATAACTCCTCGTCAGAAATGAAGTCTTCAAATTGTGGTGATCCAGAAAACAGCAGTTGGGTTTGGCAATTTTAGTGTTCTCCGCAGCCTTTTAAGAGTCAGTCGATTCATGAATTCGTCCACATGCCCTTCAAAGTGAAGTTGGTCTCATTCTTTTGATAGAGATAGGGTGTGCCAGAACTGTTCTAGGTAGACCAGAGGTACTTCCATCGTAGCCGATAAAGTATACTAAATCGGATGTCCTCATAAAAATTAAGGGATTATGAGGTATTCACAAGACATGTCGAAATTAACACTATAATTCGACATAAAAACTAACACTATAATTTGCCAAAAATTACTGATTTTGCTCCAAAGCTAAGAAAAATTCGATATAACTTTTACGTTTAATTCAAAATAGAACAAAAAACAAAAAAATAATTAAAGAGCTAAAAACAATATCTACTAAAAATTCTAACACTAAACTAAAAAAAATACTAAAGATAAATTTTACGAACTAAAAAAAATACTAACACTTTAAAAAAAAGTAACTACTTAAAAAAATAAAACTATAAAAAAATTCTAACACAAAAAAAAAAATATTACTTACTAAAAAAATACAAAAAAATTTTTAAAATAACTATCCTAAAAAAATACTAATAAAATAAAAAAAGTTCTAACTAAAGAAATATCTATAACTAAAGATTTTTAAAAAAAATTAAGTAAAAAAAATATTACTAAAAAAAATAAAAACCTAAAAAAATCTAAAAAATAAAAAAAAAACAAAAAAAAATCCTTATCCGGACAGATTTCACTTAACCGGAGAACAACTCCGGTGACGGAGTCCGGTCAAAAACCCAGAAACTAACTTAATATCAAGATTCAAAGATTAAAGGTTCAATGAAGTTCAAATCCAATCAGGTTATGATATTCAAATACAGTCCAGAAACATATGTTCTTAACAGATTAAAATCCAAAATATGTTCTATTAGATTCAAGGTCCAAAACTCAGATTCAAGTTCTTATGATTTAAGTTTTACGATTAGGGTTAATAATATCGATTTAGTCCGAAACAGATTCAACGATGCACAAACCTTTAAATGTTCAAACAATCAGTCCAACGGTGTACGGATGTGAGGTCAAAGAAACATAGATGAAGATGAATATGAACTTGAAGAACAGTCAAAACTTATCCAGAGAAGATGAAGTTCGAATCAGAGCTTGAGCGAATTCTTGTAAACAGTAAAGAATGAAATTAATTCGGACAAAAACTTATATAGATGAACAAAGACTCTTCACATTCCTATTCGGACAAAGTGTTGTTCGGATTGACATAACATAGGACTAAGGGTTATTTGGATACAACTCAAGAATACACTCCATCACTCAAGAAGTACGTATGAAGTTTTGAATGGATAGGCTCATCTTTGGACATCACTACGACCGGATTACACCATCTCCGGATGACACTATGACCGGATATTAAAAAAAATATATCCAAGTCAAACTCAAGAATAACCAATACGCACAAGTCTTGTCCGGATAGACTTGAGTTCGAACACACCTTTGACCGAATACAAAACTTTGAAATACTTAAGTCCAAATTCTATCTAATCTTATCCGGATGTGAATTATCGGATAGCCTTTTGTCCGGATAGGCTCTTATCGGACATAACTTTGTCCAGATATGACTCTCTGCGGACAATACTTCATCCGAATTGAGTCTTTATCGGACAATGCTTTGTCCAGATTCAGATTTATACAGATAAACACTTATCCTAAAAATTCACAACTTTCAAAAAATTAGATATTTGCAATACCTGTAAGAAAAATAAAGCAGTTAGCATCATACAAATATTTTTATTCCCCCCCGAAAAATGAATAAAAAATTAAGAACAATGTTTAACACTCCCCCTCAAATATAGAATCCACAGTCAAAAGATTTTCAATCACATAAAAAAATTAAATACTGATTTACATTTTGAAAAAACAGATATTTTGAAAAAATGTATATTGACTTAAATTCGATTCAATAACTGAACAGATTTTAAGAAAAATTCAAGTTTTCAAATTCAGCATTCCTAACTTAGATACTAAAAAGCCGAAGCGTTTTTCATCTAAAGCTTTTGTAAATAAGTCAGCAAGCTAATACTTTGTATTTACAAAATATAATTCAATAGTCTCTTTTCCAACATGATCTTTTATAAAGTGATACCGGATATCTATATGTTTAGTTTTGGTGTGTTGAACAAGATTACAAGAAATAGCAATAGCACTTTTAGAATCACAATAAATTAGAATTTTATCAAAAGAAAAATCGTAATCTCTTAGCTATGTTCGTATCCAGAGAACTTAAGAACAGCAGATGGCAGTAGCTACATATTTTGCTTCCACGGAAGAAATGGACACACAGTTATGTTTCTTTGAAGCCCAACTTACAAGTTTATCTTCCAAAAACTGAACGTGACCCGAAGTGTTTTTCCTGTCCAACATATACCCTACATAGTTTGCATTTGAGTAAGCTGTCAGTTCAAAACTAGTACCCTTTGGATACCTGAGTCCAAGATTAGTAGTCCCTTTCAGATAACAAAATATGCGCTTAACAGCACTTAAGTGGGACTCCCTTGGATTAGCCTGGTATCTGGCACAAAGATGTGTTGAAAACATAATATCTGGTCTGCAAGATCCACCTCTAACGATGTCGTGGTGTGGAATTCTATCAACGTTATCCAAATAATCCTTCAAACAAATGCAACATTCCACGGACTCGGGGCTTATTCTTGTTCAACGTATCGAAATGATCATGCCACTAAGAGAAAAAGCGGACTCCGAAGCTACGGTACTAGCTTGGATTGTTAGTATATCACGTGTCATGCATGCCAAAACTGGGAATTGAGATTGCTTTTGTTTCCAAAAATCTAATAGATCACTTTCTTCAAAATTTTCGACATCATTTTCGGGGCATGCGGCCATAAAGTTAGTATGCACATACATATTTAGTTCACCCAAATCGGTATCAAATCGACTTCTTTTACTTCATTCATTTAAAACCTCGTATTTAAATTAGTCATCAACTCTTTACGATTTTGGTGATTACCACTAGAAGAACTAGAACCCGCAAATCCACAACTTGAAGAGTTTTGTTGATGGTTTCCTCCTCTAATAAAAATGCTTATAATGATAAAATAAATCCTGAAATTACGATTAAACAAACGTTTTATTTCCATTGAAAAAGAATTATCCGTAGCCTTATCTAAACCAAAGGCCATACATATTTGTGTAATTAAAATTTCAACACCAGTAATATTTAAATACGGGTTTAACGTCGCAGTATAAAAAAAAACCAAATGGGATGCTAATAAAATTATTTCTTTTTCATTGAACTCATCAACCTTCCCCAATCGTGATGGTATTTGTATTGAGCAATCTTACTTTCCAGAATATATGAATGGTTTAAAACTAAAAAGCTTGTTGGATAATAAATATAATAAAAGTGTTGTTGCATTTTTAAATTTGCCAAAATATCGTACAATCCTTGAACGGCCCAATCAAGATTTCCAATATAATTTTGCAGGTAATGGTGTCTAGTTAATGGAAAAAAAATACAATTTTTCTGTTTTATCAAATTTTCAGTCATAAAATAAGTCGAATTCCAACGAACGGACATATCAAACCTCGGTCCCAAAGCTTTGAAACCAACGTCTTTGCAATATTTTCTATATTCCGCATTCATTTTCTTACCCTTTGTGAAAATTCACCGCAACATAAGTCTAAACTTATCTATTACGAGTTTACAAGTATTTAAACCGTTTTGAATGGCTAAATTTATTATATGTGTATAACAACATGTATGAAATAATTTACCGTTTTAAATAGGTGTCAAATGACACTTTAAGTTTTCCATGCATAGATTGTTATTACTAGCGTTATCAAATGAAATGCTAATTATTTTAGTAGTTAAATTATAAAATGTAAGATATTTTTTAATAATTGAAAATTGACGTGCACCTGAATGTGGCGCACCAAATGGTTCAAACGCGATTACACGTTTGAATAAATGCCACGATTGCGGCTCAATCCAATGTGCCGTTATCCATATATAAGAATCTGGCAATTCGTATGGTGCGCTCCATACATCACACGTTAAATAAATGTTGTTAGGCAAAAGAGAAAACATTTGTTGCATTTCACCTCGACACATTTTTCACATTTTAATTGCACCACGTCTAAGGGTTTGACAACTTACCAACTTGTATCGTGGTTGTAGTGTTTTTTGAATCAACTTCGTAATGTGAGGGTTGTCGAAATTTCCGAAAGGCAACCCGACTTGAATGACAATTGACACATTGTGTTGTCATTTGCCGGTTCAACTCGACATCATACTACCATATTTGACCTTGAGTGTCAAGTATTGGTTGGCTTGAATCGCCCCCTGACCTAAAACCCGAGCACGTTTTTTCAATGTGTCGCCTTAAAGTAGATTTTCCTTCTGTTGTAAGGAGAGTTTGGCACATTTTGCATTGTGTCTTTCTTTTCCCGTTCATGAGGACCACCAAGTAGTATGAAGTCCGAATCTCAGACTTTCGTTCCTGTTCAGCGAGAACTTGGGCAACTTGTTCGTTTAATACATCATGTTGTTCACCGGCCATTTTGTAGATAAAGAGAGAAATAAATAAGAATTGTGAAGTGGAAACAATAAATGAATACGAGTCAGATTCACAAAATATAACGAGAAACCGAGGATTGTGAACATTTTTTGCCTTTTTTTGCGAATTGGGAACTTGGTACTTAAACCCCTCGACCAAAACACTTATTTATAGTGTTTAGAAGGTAAAAAAATTCAAAAAAACAGCTACATAACGACTAGTAACGGGTTTTTTTAAATTTCTGGCCAAGTCGGACCGGGCCATAACCGGTCTCGGTCTCAGTCCTGCAAAACACTTCATATCATGAGCTGTTCCCGATTTCCAGTCCTATAACAGGTCCTTACTAGTCCCGGGTCGGGCCGAGCCGAGCCGATTTGACCATCACTACTCACGGGTCAAAGTTCTTAAACTGTTTAGGGAACGTGTCAAATTAAATTCGTTTTACCGTATATAAATTTGTTATGAAAAATCGGCCTTTTCTTTAATGTTATTTGTTTTTGGCCAATTTATTTATTTTGTTTTTAAAATAAATAGTTAATATATGGTTGATTTATTTTTCTATTGGAAATTTAAAATGTATACATGCAAATGAGTTGTAATTTTAAGTTTGTTTGATAGGGAAAACTGTAAAATAAATTAGGATATGTTATTTTTTTACATGTAATTATTTGAATACAGTGTTTTAAGAAGTCAAAACAGAGTCCCTGTAGTTCATCATGATGGCAAGGCCGGTTGAAACTTAAAGACGTTCAGGGCCGTCCCTGGGGGAGGGCGGCACGGGCGCACGTCCAAGGCCAAAAAATATCAGTGGCCAAATTTTCCCCTTAAAATATATAGTAGTTTGAAAGAATTTAATAAATTAAAGAAACCAAAAAATTGTAGCATATAATAAGAGACAAAAATAATTTAGTAAATAATAAAGGCCTAAAAATATATCAACTAATTACATTGGAGAAGAAAATAAAAAAAAATTAATTGATCATTCATTATATGCTATTATTTATTGTCCCTCTTTTTTTATCTCCAACAAGGTCCAATGATATTGGCTATTTCAATCTCTATATGTTTGACTATTTTCGTGCTTCAACAATTCAACGTTAAGATTATGTGATTGCTATTGCTATATATTTTTATCAATTTCTATTTTTATTGCCTATTGCTATTTGGTTATGTTGTTCTAATTGTTTTTGTTGACTATTGTTATCTATTTTTGCTTCTACATAAAATATTTTACTTTTTTTTACAATTAATCTATTGTTTTTATGATTTATGACGTGTTTCATGGTTTTGTGATTAATCAATAAATTTTTTATTTTAGATGTATTTAGTAATGTCTCTTATATATGTCATGTTGCATAAACTTTTAATATTAACATCTTATTTTAATTGAGCAAAAAAAAGAAGGAAAATAAAATTTAAATATTTTCATCAATTGTTTGACTTATATATCTTTCATTGGGATTCCACCACACCACAAKATTCTATTTAAGTGCTCAAACAATCATTTGTTGAGCTTGCATATTATATGTTTAATTCATTATTTATTTTTACAAGATTTCAATGGATCATCTTTTCTTTCATATTCTTATTGATCTTTATTTGTCTACTTGTCTAGAAAACCTTGATAATCTTCTTTATTATTGATCTCTCATTGACCTCACGATTATTTCATTAACACGAAATCTCTTTTTGTATCAAAATAACACATATTTCTTGTTATAAAGTAAAATTTTCTTACTTTTTATAAAAATTTATCAACAATAGTTTTTATACTCTTGGTTTAAAATTACATAATAAGAAGTATGTAAATTTAAGTATTCTCTTATATATCTATAATAAAGATAAATAAGATTTTTTTACTCAGTAAATTATTAGCATTTCTTGTACTCAATTTTATACTAATGAAAAACATATATTATCGAAGGTCACTACAAGAAAAGTGAGCTTTGACGATGAGCCTTTTACCGATGACATGTGTCACAAGTTATAGTGATGACATGTTATTATATACTCTTTCTAATGATAAACGGACTTTTAGCGACAACAAAGATCGTTGCTAAAAGCCTTGTGTCTTGCAGTGGGCCCCTGTTTTTATATTCCCCCAGGGCCTAAAAATGTCAGAAACGGGCTTGAGGACGTTCTTAAAATGACCATGGTTGTTGTGTTAACTCATAGCACCATATTAGAGGCAAAACCATATATTATCTTGTTGTTGGATGTTTATTTTGTGTTTATATTTTATTTTATGTATTGCGTTTATTATTATTACAATGATTGCAAGTGTTTTTAAAATAAAATCAAATGTGAATATCACGTATGATTTTGAAGAAAATTGTAAAAAATTCTTAAATGAATTACTTCAATAAAAATAAATTTTAAATGACAAACTAAATTGCCCTTATTCTAAATGTTGTAAAAGGTAAAAAACAAATAAATGAAAAATTAATTATGCTTAAATTACAAAACTATAAAAAATCATCAATAAATACCCTAATTAAATGTATTAAATAATATTTTCCATACATAATCTGTATATAACAAATGACACATATGTCATTTGGCTGATTTCTTAGAAAATTTTATTTAAGGCACTATTCAAATAAATGATTGGCCCAAAATTATTTTCTTATTTATTTTTAAATACGTACTATTCTCGTGTGAACCTCCTTTTATATATATATATATATATATATATATATATATATATATATAGGTGAACATGAGTATTTTTGGGAGAGATGTTCAATTTATTTTTTACATCGGTTACAAATCGGTAATTGTTCATTCATGTTATAGTTCATAGAATCATCCGTTTTGAATTATAAATATTATATTGAACACTTGTGAATAAATATGAACATATGCGTCACTTATTAACTAATCTTAACTCTTTGACTTTCATATATGAACATACGGGAACATTTATGAGCACTTATATACACATATTAAAACTTATGAATATTAAAGTAACTGGCTTTCACATGTGGACATTTTAATATCTGATCAAAGTGTTTCGCTTGTACATACAAGTTTACCAGATGTTAGATGTATATAAATATTGGTTTATGAACACATTGGAACACGTGTGAACAATTATATACACCCTATGAACATTGGTAAGCACTTAATTTATTGGCTTTCACATGTGAATACAATGTTTCCTAATCATAARATCTTCAATMTTCTTATATTGTGCTCCACCGTATTCACCCATGTTTGTATATCTCGATTATGAATATTTATCTACCGAACACTCCTCCACCACTACTATCATTTAATACATCAAACCCGGTTGTTTGATGTGAAGAATGATGTAGATTACATATATGTTGAAGATAGAACATTCAAGTTTCTTATAATATTAAAACAATAAATCACCAATAATCTGGAAAAAAAAATAAACATATTATTTTAGCTAAAATCATGAATTGATGTTTTGTAAGCGTCCATTAATAAATATGAAGTTAAGACAAAAAATAAGATTACCATTGTATCATCAATATTAAATGCATGGTGATAAAACAACCTAATCTAACAAATGCTTGTGATTGATCTAAATGGTTTGTAGAGCTAATATTTTTTTCATGGTAAACAAATGATCTTAGCTCTCTCACTCATTAACTTTTTTTATACATAAAAATATGCATTTGTCTTAGGCAAACTGCAAATGTTGATTCGTTTTTTCGATCTGATCATATCCGAAAGGAATGAGGTGGCTGCTACAAAGTTCAAACCAAAAATGTGTAGTTTGATTTTCCATCTCAAATCACTCGATATAGGTCAGAGACGACCAATATTTTTTTTAAAACGGTGGCATCGTTTGATTATAATAAACAAATATTGTGATATTTTTTACATCATCATAATTGGTCTGTTGGTTAGTCATTGCTTTTCATATGTGAAGTCTTTGTGTTCAAGTCTTTTATTGCAAATTTTTGCAACGGGATTCGAACCCCGGTCCGGGGTGGAAGAAAAACCTTATAAACCAACTCTACAAACAATAACTTGTGTGTTTATTGTAGTTTCAAAATATATATGGTGACACACTACAAATCGATACGGTTGCACCTTTCACGAACCTAAATTTTTTTACATTACAACGAAGAAATAAAACAATAATACATGCCATATAACCATTGAGCTAGGTCTGCCCCTGATGGAAGAGAAAACATGTATGGTACAATCGAACCCCTTTTGACTGTAAAAGAGTATGTGGAGCTCACCATGTCGGGAGAACGTCCTTTTAAGCTTTAATTACTATTTCATTTCCATTTACAATACAATTTTTCATGCATTGTGCGGATAAACAACATGAATGAAAGTCTTTAAACTATATAGATCGATCCTTATGTTTACCAAAATAGGAACGGAATGGAAATACATTACTTATACAATTTTCCCTTGTTACTCTGCTGGTATTAAGTCCTTGTAAGAGACACTCAACAAAATACGCAAGTGCTTGGACTTTTATGAACATGTCATTTAAGGGGGCCTTTTACCAAACATTTACGCGGTAAGCGTTTATGGGTAAAATTTAACACTCATTTACTTACCGGGTAAGCGCTTACCGTGGTAGGAGTCGTCAATCTCAAGTACCGGGTAAGATTATTGGTCCTTGTCACATTCATCCGGTAAGGTAACGTGACTTGGTAAACGCTTACCCGGGTGGTAAACGGCCCCTAAGAAGGGGGCTTTTAGGTGAGGTTGAACAAGCTGGATAACACGTCAAAACGGATATTTTATCTATCAAATTTATAAAAAAAATAAAAAAAAACAATAATAATACAACTTTTTTGAATAAACAGATCTAGAAGGTTGAATGCATTAATTTTGGGCAGCTTTCAACCCGATCATTTGATCAACTTTCAATCCATGTTGAGTTGTCACACAACACCGTTACATGTATTCATAGAGCCCAAGTAGAAAAGAAAGAAAGAAAGAAATACAAACTCTGGAAGCAAATTGTGATCCATCTTCCTACAATCTCAATGTGCTGCTGGTGGGGTGGGGTGGGTGGGTTTCAGTTCGATTACAACTTTATGGTGATGAATATCAAGTAAACGTTCACCTTCAAATGTTAGGATTTGGCGCCTCCTAGCTGCCATCAGTGTCCCAACCAATGCTTCGAACATGTTTTCACATTTCTCGTCGTTGAAAAGAACACCGAATGTGACCTTCATGAGCCGGTTACAGATTGATGAACCATAAGATATTCAATCTTATATAAAGACAAGCCAGTTGAGGGATTGAGAGCCAAAAGCTTAAGAAGCAATGATCAAGGTCTCACTAACACGTCACCTCATTTCCACCTTAAACTCTCTTGCGGAACACCTCATCCAAGTCACCATCTTCATACACGAGCTTCGTAGTCAAATATTTCTTTAATTCAAACATAAGCAAACATATTAGTATCCAGCAATTAATTTATCATATGATAAATGAAAATGTTGATATACCTCACGAAAGTCATGGCAAAAAGAGAGCATCCGGCCACCTATCATTGCACTTCTACCTCCCCTTCCTTCGTAGACCATCATCTTCCCCTCTTTGTCTGTCATAGTATCCTCCATTTCTCTTGTTAGGCGTTGAGCCAACCCTCTGAACAAGGTTGAACCTCCACCCAAAACAACATTCCTCTTCATAACGTTGAGAAGATCAGGATTCAGCGCAATACAAGGAGTCCGGTAGATCGATTGGAGGATAAGGTTATGAATACCTACCTTTGAACCATCTCCGTGTAGCCGGAAAAAACGCTCCCCACATATATACTTCTCTGATGCAAGTCTTACTTGTAACCCATCCGGTAGTAGGTATGTCTCTTGTTGGACAGCTCGACTCTCCTCTGCAAAGTCTTGAGCCACATACCCGAGCATCTCTTTGATCCCATTGATGTCTTCCCTTCGATGAGTCATGGTCAACTCATGTGCTTGTTTGCCAAGAAGATTCATGAGATCATCTGTGATATCTGAACCACCTACTTCTTCGACTTGAAGGCCCAGGGGTATACAAACGCCATTATTAACTGGGAGAACTTGAGTCAAACTTTCCCCAATTTCCACAGCAACACCTGTTAGACGATTAACAGAGTACATGGAAAGGACAGGTGGCCTAGCCACGAGTACAGAACGGAATTCGAACTTCTCGAACATTATTTCAACCATCTTTTCCGTCTGCCGTCGATGGCTATTAGCAGCCTCAGTAATGATCACATCATATTCGGATGGATCAATTTCAAGCTCCTTTAAGAAAGTGTGTTCCCACACACTTTCCATCTTCTCGAAGTCCGTGATGATTCCACGTTTTATGGGCCTATCCAAGTTCAACATATAGTGATTGGCTAGTGCCCTTTTTCCAATATATGGGGCATCATCCTGATATTGGGCTGAATAAAAGAGAGAGCGACTTCTAACACTCCCTATGATGTTGGGGAAGATTGTATCGGGTCCATCAACGGCAACCTCAGCCTGTAGAACAAGAATAAATTATATATCATATGCATTATTGTTAATGTTTTGATAATTCGTGTGTTGTCCCTTCTCATTCCTCAATATTTATAACAATACAATTTACATTTAGGTACCACCGACTATGCTAAGTATTGAAAATATAATACATAATAATATAGACTAATACACCCCCGCAGTCTAAGGTGGAGGTTCCCGTAAGCTTAGGCTGGATCGAAAATCATCAAAAAGAACT
>NC_037534.1:13227200-13228589 GCF_001531365.2 Cynara cardunculus var. scolymus | reverse complement strand
ATTAGAGAGAGGGGATGCCTTCATCATAACACCCATATTGAGAGTTCCCTTGACATATCTCAGAAGCCGCTTTAACGCATGAAGATGACCGGTCCGGGGGGCATGCATGTACATGCATATCTGCTGCACCGCATAAGAGATATCGGGTCTGGTAAACGTCAAGTATTGCAACGCACCTGCCATAGGTGGTGGGATCGACAAGAAGTTCGCCAGACGTGGCGCCTAGCTTACCGGCAGTGTCGACCGGGGTGAGGACCGGATTACAGTCATTCATCTTGGCACGAGCTAGTATTTCTTGAGCATATCTGGCCTGAGATAAAAACAGACCGTCCAATGACCGCTGTACCGATATACCCAGAAAATAAGAAAGAGGACCCAAATCTTTCATGGCAAATTGTTTAGACAGGTGAGACATGAAGTGTGCCTTAAGTGCCGGAGACGAAGTGACTAGAATAATGTCATCCACATATAGAAGAATATAAGCCACATCACGTCCCTGATGGCGGATGAACACAGAGTGATCACTCGAGCTGAGTCGAAATCCCAACTGAGTGACATAGTCGGTAAACCGCTGGTACCAGGCTCGCGGTGCTTGTTTAAGACCATACAGTGATTTCTTCAGACGACAAATATGATTAGGAAAGTTAGGATCCCGAAACCCCGGCGGCTGATGCATGAAAACAGTCTCACGTAGATGACTGTGCAAAAATGCATTCTTAACATCAAGTTGAGAGATATCCCAGTGATGATGTAAGGCAATAGTAAGAACTGTCCGGATGGTTGCTGGCTTAACCACTGGACTAAAGGTGTCCGAACAATCGACCCCTACTTGTTGAGTTCTGCCATCCCCAACCAACCGTGCTTTATAGCGTTCCAAAGTTCCATCGGATTTCAACTTGTGTTTATAAATCCACATGCACCGAATTATGTTCATGTCAGAGTGCCGAGGTACAAGTTCCCATGTCTTATTATCAATAAGAGCAGAAAACTCTTCCGTCATTGCTTGGTTCCAAACAGGACCGGATAAGGCATCGGTTAGATTTTTGGGGAGCGGTTCAATGTTAGAAGAAGTGTGTAAGGAGAACGGGGTTTTGGGTTTGGAATTACCGGTCATGCTACGGGTATGCATCGTTCTAGTAGGTGGAGGTGGTGGTGGTGGATTGGGTGGGGAGTTGTTTGGTGCAGGAGGTGGTGGATGAGACGAAGGACCGGGCTGTGTTGGTTGGCTAGAGGCAGCGGGTGGGGCGGTGTGCTTGTGGCGTAACCGTGAGTAGGTTTGACCAAAACGGGAGGGGGTAGGGGTCGGGTGGGGTTGCGTAGGGGTAGAGGGAACCGTGGGTGAGGGGGCTGTAAGATGAGGGGAATGACGAATGTATGGGTGTTGATCGT
>NC_037534.1:13204267-13226730 GCF_001531365.2 Cynara cardunculus var. scolymus | reverse complement strand
GGGAGAGAGGAGTGAGTGAGAAGGGTTCGAAGAATGTTATTGATTGAACGTATTTTACGTTCCGCTTTACCGTTTTGTGAAGAGGTGTAGGGACATGAAAACCGAAATTGCATCCCGTTTTGTTTACAAAAAGTGTGAAACATAYGGTTGTTGTATTCAGTCMCATTATCGCACTGAAAGGTTTTTATAGATCRTTCAAATTGAGTGCGAATGAGAGTATGAAATTGCAAGAAGGTTGAGTAAACAGCCGATTTATTTGATAATGGGAATGTCCATAGGAAATTACTATAATCGTCCAAAAAACAATATATAATACCGATGGCCACTCGTACTAAGAACGGGTGACGTCCATAGATCGCTATGAATCATGTCAAAAGGAAAAACAGTAGTAGATAAAAAATCATGAAAGGGTAGCTTAATGTGTTTGCCAAATACACAAGATTGACACAAATGTGTATTATTCAAACTGGAAACAGAAATTGAGTTCTGCTTATTTAAAGAACGCAATAAAGAGGAGCCCGGGTGACCCAATCTTTGATGCCAACGATCTTGAGAGAGAGCAGCAAAAGTGGACGGAGAAGGGAAGTTGACCGTTGGAAAAGATAGAGGATAGAGGTCCCCGGAGCTGTTGCATCTAAGGATAGGGAGCTTGGTCTTGAAATCCTTCACAAGAAAACCAAAACGATCGAATTCAATTGAAACATCATTATCAGTAGTTAAACGTCTGACAGAAACAAGGTTTTTAAGTAAAGATTGAGAGACAAGGATGTTGGGTAGTTTTAGAGGTGGGTAGGGTGGTGAGAGGGTCGTGTGGCCTATACCAGATGTCCGTATATGAGAACCATTACCAACGACGATTGGAGTTAAGCTACCATTATTGACATAAGAAGAGAGCATACCAGGCGAGTGCGACATATGGTTGGTGGCCCCCGTATCCATGTACCAGTTTTGATCCGGATTCAACGTCATAGTATGTAAAGCTTGTTCAATGTGTGTCGGAGCAAACGAGTAGTCTGATGAAGCATACGCTGCCGAAGGTCTTGGGCCAAGAACTCCAGGTGCATCCCTTGAATGGAGTCGCGACTGAGGTGCAGTGGGGTACGGGCAGGGAGGCGCTGCCCACGGTGAGTACGACCATGAATGGCATTGCTGCATCCATGGTGGTATAGGAGAGTACCCGGCGGAGTTATAATAGGAGGGGATGTTCCTGCCACGAGACCGTCCACGGCTGTGGCCACGTCCACCACGACCACGGCCACGAGTGCTGTCCGGTCCGCGGTTAAGAGACCTGGTAGGAGGCTGATCGGGTTGTACCGGATCGGTAGCGGAGGCCGGCTGAGTGGAGGTCAACCCGGCGTGAAGGGCAGCAGGAGAGTCAGCCGCACGTTTTGCTTTGCTGCCTTCTTCGAGATGAAAAACCGAGAAGAGAGGGAAGAGAGGTAGGGCCAGCTAGGGAAAAATCACAGGGGGATGGTGATCGGAGGTAGGATCGGAGGTAGGGCCGGCTAGGGTACCCAGAGCTCTGATACCATGTTAATGTTTTGATAATTCGTGTGTTGTCCCTTCTCATTCCTCAATATTTATAACAATACAATTTACGTTTAGGTACCACCGACTATGCTAAGTATTGAAAATATAATACATAATAATATAGACTAATAATTATGGTATCAAAGACAGGAATTAACTAACCTTTATAAAGCCGCTCCCGTTGTCACAAATAACGGTCCTTGTATCAAGAGACATTTTCGATAGACCTGCTCAAATCAATTAAGCTTAAAAATTCTATAATCAGATTGGCTTGCACTTTTATAAGTATATATAAGAGAGGGAAATACCTGGTCGAGATATGAACTTGGGAAAATCTTCTTCTATTTCATTTTGCGGTGAAGATGAGGGTTGTATGCTTATAATTTTTGAAGTTATTGAATCCCTGAGATATAAATGAAGCAGAGAATCACCAGATCTGCCTCTGAAAGAATTGTACAAACAGCCACATATCTGGCTATGAAAGAATTGTACAAAAGGCCCAGGTTTGAGTCGCACAGTTGTTAAATTTGTTGTTTTTTAGCTTAAATTTTGGTGTTTTTTATATACCTCTTGTGTTTTTAAAAATATACGTAGACCGGACTCGAACATGGGTCTTTTCTATATAAGGATAAGGAATCACCCAACAGATCTATACTAATATTGTAAAAGAAAAATTAGATATTTTTATCATCAAATTGTGCCACCACTTGAAAAAAAAAATTGAGTCCGCGACTGGATGGGTGCATAACAGCATGGAAGACATACCTCGAACAAATTGTCTGAAAATACAAGATCACCGCCAACTAGTAGTCTTGATCCTCCCGTTGTAAGATTGAGTGCTCGAATGGAGCTACTCTTACTGTCAGCAATATATGTCTCTTTCACAACTGCAATAGATTCAGTTAAGCCATAACTAATTAGGATGAGAATGTGTGCAAAAACTTTACTGACATCAACTTCTCTATAAGCTTAAGATGTTTGTTAGTGACACATGTCAAGAAGTGGTTGGAGGAAGTTTAAGTAGGCTAAGTAGTTGAAGTTAGTTGATACCTTGTGATGTGATATAAATTCAATTGTAAGCGCCATAGATCATTAAGACAATGATATAGATCTCGTTTCTTTGTCTCTCTAAATATTCCTCTCGTCTCTTTTCTCTCTCTAGATCTGAATCCATAAGCTTTTAACTTAAAGAAACTCCCCAACTATGCATACAATAGAATTGAATCTCCCACTTATTTCATTTTTCATCCGATTTAACCACGAGCCATCTGAATTTTTCTATAGTTCGGGTTCCCCTCAGCAATTGTCATTATGTTACTCAAAGCACTTATTGGATCATGATGGGACCAGGAATTATGCATCTTAGTAAAAATATCTGCAAGATGGTCTATGCACTAATTAAATATGACTTATTTGTAGATGATTACCCTGTGATAATGAAAGTCCAGATGGCTGTGCAAACGATGTTGTGGAAGAGCTGTCTCAATTGAATACAACAAAAAAGATACCGGTAAATCAGAACTTCTATCATAAAAAAGATAATGCAACTAATGCATGGAATAAAGATTCAAGCAGATAAAAAATACTGAAAGAATGCAATGACCGGCTTGGCACATAGTTTAATAAATTTGTTTGACTACTGATCAAATGTCTAAAATGCCCTTAATAACAACAAACGAATATAACTTAGCAACGAATATCAAGTAGTGATTACTAAAGGGTAAAGAGTATATTAGGATGGAAAACTTGCTTTTTTAGGGAAACACAATATGAGAGGTGTTGCATTTTTTTTTGGGGAAAGTTGGAGGCACATTCCAAACGGCAAAAAATCTACATGTATGCTTTTTATCTCATTCAGAGACCTTTAATACTTCACACAACGTAGAGGAGTAAATATATAGTAACTTTATTACAATTTTTTTATTGTATTCATGCTTCTAGATATACCAGGAAAGCAAACATCAAACTGAACAATATAATAAGAATAATAAACAAGCATATTTCCTTGAACCATCTAAAGGGTCGTTTACCAAACGCTTACTTGGGTAAGCGCTTACCAAGTTATATTACCTTACCGTATGAATATGGTAAGGACCAAAAATCTTACCCGGTAAGAACAAAGCAAGGACTGAAAGTCTTACCCGGTAAGTGAGGGCAATGACTCTTACCACGGTCATCTCTTACCGGGCAAATTGTCGCATAGAAAGCCGTCTTTGTTGACTAAAATCTTATCCGGTAAGTTAATAATAGTATTGAATTTTACCGGTAAGTGTTTGGTAAAAGGCCCCTAAGTTTCTTTCATAACCATCACTGCTGAAAGCTTTTGTAACTCCATCTCTGTTCCTCCAATTTCCATGTACATAACGTAATTATTTTACAACTGAAACATGAAATGGAGGTAAAAAGGATTGCACAAAAAGTAGAGTAAGCTTACAGGTCGAGATGAGATAGCCTRAGCAATTTTTATATATGCCTGAAAGAAAATGTGTGAGAGACAGAGAAGATTAGTTGATACTTYTTTATTTGTGTACATATAGCTTGCAAGTTACCAATTAATCAGGACGCATAAAAATACAAAAAATAGATCTGGAATTAAAACTGTCAGAAACATTCAACGGTGTGGCTTATTATCCGCCATAAATGGATTGTCTTTTTACAGTACCGAAGGAATCTGTGTAAGAACACTAAGTATGAAGGTATAGTCTACTGCAACTAATAAAAAAAAAACACATTAACTTCTTAGATGATTACAACAGTACAATAGAACTGATCACATATTCATCAAAGAATCTATTGGTATAGTTCACACCAAATTAAATTTACAGGTTTTAAAGTTATCATCTTTTTAGATCTTTTAAAACTAACCATCTATGATAATTACTAATGGAACAATTGTTGGTCAGTCAAAGTGGATCATAAGCATTGCACATGGTAACATTTTGCTATAGCAGACAAAGCACAATTTTGTATATATGCGTGCAAATTGGCAAAACCACATATGAGAATAGTTGGATTTATCAAAGAACTAAAAAGATGAAAAACATGAACAAATAACTAAAAGATGAAATCTTAAAACAAGCTAATAAAAAACAACCGGAACAGAGAAACAAATAAGAAAAGTTCAAACTTCACTCAAAATCCGACAAAAGATGAGGTTTTCTTTACAGTAAAGAGCCATAAGAAACAAAAACAAATATCTATTCAACTACCAACTAAACACCAGCAACAACAACCACCATAAAAGACAGAAGGAAGAAAAAGTCTCATATCTATTCAAGACCTAACCAAATGAAGACATTTATACATCGAAGAACCATAACGCAAACCATCTAAATACCAAAACACAAGTAGTCCCATGTAAATAACAAAGTGGAACAAAGGAATACCCATGTAAAACGCAGACAAGTTACCACTGCATAGTGCAAACGTGACCAACGATTCAATCCACTCTAGTCCAAATTTGTTCAGTAAGCCACTTTCGGTATTAATCTATCAAAACCTAAGTTTCGTGACATTGTGAGAGAAATTGAAATTGTGAGAGAAGAAAGAAGAAGCAGTGGGATAAAGTTTGACAGTTTATTAGGAACCAAATCGAGGACTTGCAAGTAAAATATTACAACAAGGAGTTGGCTTGGAACTGAGCCAACAACCAAGCAGATCAAAACTGAAACCTACCATGAAAATCACCTATAATGTAACTGCAAAAAGCCAATTAACGTGTTGCTGTCAAAACCACTACAAAGCTCACCTTGATGCCATTATTAAACCCTCTAACCAATTGATAAATTTCAGGTATATATTTCATTAAGTGCAATAATATCATGGAAACAGACCAAGTCTGGTTGTTATCTCTAAAAGATATATTCTCTAATAAAAAAATTTTATACTTGTTTAAACTTTATTTAGCTCTGTGTATTTCATTGCAGAGTGTACCTGTACAAGCCGGACAGACACCACCATTATTGCTGTTCTTTGGGAAGCTTCTAACTAAAGGAAAACTAAACACATTTACATCAAAGCGAGAGCAACTCCGAAAGTTGTTGCTGCTTTTGCCGAGCGAAGAGAGTTTGACAAAGTTTCGAACAAATAACCTAATTAAAGTTGATTACCAGTGGAAGAAATCGCAGGTCTAAACAAGAAAATCGAGATGCTGTTCAGTCGATTTGAGGTATGGAGGCGTGAAATCGAGATGCTGTGTGAAAGACAGAAATAGAGATGCTGTGTGAATGGCAGAAATCGAGAACTACAACGATGAGAAGATGAAGTCGATTACCTGTGAAGAAGACGAGATGATATTGATGGAGGCGTCGATCACCTGTGAGAACACGAGGAACGATAAGAAGATGAAGTCGATCTATGGTGCATGGAGCTGTGAATCGGTGTGGAGGAAGGAGGCAAAGCAATCAGGTTTATTTTGAAATTCTTACCGCAATTTTATTTTAATTATGATATTTTTTTAAAATTAAATACGTAATTAAAATTGTAATGATAAAATATTAGACTAATAGTTACAAGAATTTTGTTACAATTTTATTTATTTATAGTATTTTATTTTATATGATGCATTTTTGAAAAAAAAAATCTTATTTAGTTAGTGATCATTATTTTTTGTCACGGATCATTTTAAATTATTGCACTACTTTTTTAACACTAAATTTTCAATTTAGTGACCAATCATTTTTTTCTTTAAATATGCTCCTAGGTTTGATGTTGGTCGGCCATTGCAATGTATACAGTCTGATTTACAGCAAAGCAGACATCCCAAGAAGAGTTCAAAAGCTGAAAAATCATTTAACATATTTAGTTAAAGATAACACGTACGTAGGAGTTGATGGAAAGACAAATTACATATATTTGGATTGCCCAAAGGTAACTAACTAAGGAGTCGTTTACCAAACACTATCCCAGGTAAGCGCTTATCAAGTCACATTACCTCATCGGATGAATATGGTAAAGACCAAGAATCTTACCCGGTAAGAGCGAGACAAGGACCATGAGTCTTACCCGGTAAGTGTCGGGTAGTTGTTGCATACAATGTCGTTTTGGTGGACTAAAATCTTACTCGGTAAGTAAATAATAGTGTTAAAGTTTACCCGTAAACACTTTTTTTTTTGTAAGGGTGTCCGGGCCAAAGCCCGACTAATCCCCGGCAAATTTGGAGGCTAAACATGGCCCCACTTAAATGTCGCCAACACTCCCCTCCTATGGCTCGAACTCGGGTTCATGACTATGTCATGCCCAAGCCTTTACCACTAGGCTGGAAGGTCTTTGACTACCCGTAAACACTTACCGGGTAAGTGTCTGGTAAACGGCCCTAAGTCATTTATGGTGTCTTAAATAAATGGTTGAGGCATGGCGGTGAGATCAAACCTCAAGCCTTACATGTCACGGCAAGGAAGCGATGGTTTTCAAGGCATGGCCTAAGGCGGCAAATTTATATGCCAAATATATAACTATAAGGTCAGGTTCAGGGAAAAACCACAAAAAACTGAAGATTACCCTAGTAAACATTCATCTGTGCAGTATGCACATAATATGTCTGGTATGCACATGTGCATAGAAACCATGAAATATCTTCAATGACTTATATACATATGTGCAAACCGTACAGATGAATGGTTAATTATTATAATGTTCCTCAGTTTTTCATTTTTTTTTGAAGCTTTTCCATTGAACCTCACTCTTATATATGAGCACATTTATGTTATCTACTATTATTTAATGAGATAAATTATATTAAACAGTTTAAGTTCATATTAGAATAAGGAAAATCGTAAATATTAACATCACATAAAGAGTCTATGCTCAAAAATTCAAAATAGAACTTGGATGGGTTTTATAGTTTTGTTTTAAAGGTGAGTCCGTAACTTCTGTGTGTCTGAATCCATGACTCCGAGTGAGGCAATTACGTAATATATAAAGTGTAAAACCTAGAGTTAAAAAGAGTAAAACATAAAATGTAAGGAAAAACTATAAGTTAAGTTTGGGGGGGGAGAAGTCGTGCCTTGTAACAAATGCAGGCCATGGCGGATTGTGATCCACGCCTTACATAAACACTATAGGCCTAAATGTAAAGGTGAAGACGCGTCTTACACTATTGCGTGCCTTCTAAAACCATATTTCTCACCAACATAGTTAGAAAATGTTGAGATTTTCAATTTTCCTAGAGTTTTAGTAATGCTTTCATGTGAGATATACTAGGTTTGGTTTGGTTGGTTATTCCACAAAAAAAAATTGAAATACAGAAAACATGTCAATGTGCGTTATTGAGAAAAAAAATTATATGTCATAAACCATAACCGACTTTAACAGCCTAATAAAGTGCAATTATAATGTGAAAACTAATGCCCTTCAATCTTGCCTAAGTAGATCCTTCTTAGTCAGAACCTTTGGTGCCATTTCCAGCTAGAGTTTGCACAACCTCGTTCACAAAATCAATCACCCTACAAAGGAATAAGTATGTGATATTCAAGATAACGGATTCAGAACCAAATGCCAACCAAAAAACATGATGAAAAATAAATGTGGAGAAAACAAAGGTAGGATTTTACTGCACTTGACTAGTCCCATGATTTCATTTACCTTAGTGTTCATTATAAAATTCAAATATTAAATGTGTGTATGAGTGTGACAAAGAAAGAGTAAATTAAATTACAATGTCATATCTTTTTACTTGCCACAACAAGGCTCATGTTATTTTACAAGTGGAGTTAAATAAGGGAATGTATAAAGAATTTTTAGGGTAACCATTGGATGGCTTACATGTGGGTGGGATAGTTGTTATGTTAAGTAAAAGTTAATAACGGCATTACGTTACAAACAAAAAAGAATCAAGAATTTGCACTAGTTCAAAATGAAATAGCAAATAGAACTGAAGTTGTGAGATATAAAGAGAGACATTCAACTATCATCGAATTGTACTACTTCAAAATGTTAAAACAATTACGCACATGTGTTATCTTGAATAATTGTCTCCATATTCAAGTCAAGTGAGGTTTCTCAAAGGAGGAAAAAAAAGAGGGATATATAATTGAAGTTCAAATTTGAAAGATAAAATGTTGAAGAAACAAATATGAGAATCCTTGTAAATGTATTTCAAGTTCAGTGCTATAAGTACCATGTTCATCCTAATAGCTTAGCGGATGAGTTATTCCGTAACGCAGTACAACATTACCAAGTCTTTCTCGTTATCAAACTTTGCAAGGTGCACTCCAACGACGGTGAACTGTGCAAGTATAATAAAAATCAACGACAGTAAATTTGAGTACATGTCCACATGCCTCAAAGCCAAATGAAAGAACACCGGAGGAAATGACCAAATTTTTGAAAACTTCAATACATAATTACATGTTGTCCAAAAAAACCCAAGTATATAATCTATTAGTATTGTAACTATATGGAGGTAATTGTTCATTTTAAGCAATCACCTCAATATATCTATACTATATGATAAAACATTTGACAAAAACTCTTAAAAACCATTTTTTATGCATGAAGTACTGTATATTAATGTATATTACTTAAAATTCAAGATTACAATTAAATTATGCATAAGTACAACTTATTAAAGCTCCATGTTTGAATTTGTGTAACTAACTGCAGATAAACATAATCAAATAGATGATAAACATTCCATTTTTAGGATATAAAAATATATAATATAATTAGGATAATTATCGAGTTCTAACAAAATAATTAATTATTATCTTTATAAGAAAATTATATTATTAAATCAAATATAAATTACTTCGTTATTGAACCTAAATTAAATTATAATAAAAAAATTGAAATAAAAACTTACACAAAAAATATGAATTTTAAATAATTAATTTGATACTAATATCGATATATTTTTGTGAAATTTTTATGATATCTTCAAATTTATATTTTATTTAAAAATAAAAACATCATTGTTTTTTCAAAATCACATAAGACCATACTATAAAATCGACTGAGATAAAGAATAAAACAAAATATTAAAATCAAGATGTATCTCGTTGCATTACGTGAGTACCCTTCTAGTATATATATATCGACGGTTATTGATTTTTCCCGCCTAAACATGTATCGAGACACAATTTTCACTTACGGTTCAAATATGTCTATTGAAGTGACCCTCTACACGTTCATTTTCCTATTTTCATGGTTTAACTGATTTCCAAGACTAAGTAGAAATCTCTGATGTGTTTTCTATAGTTTCTAAATCTGGAGGCTTATTTTTCAGACTTAGAAGTCTGAACTCCTTTCCCTCAGCCAAAATTCAGAGTTGTCTGCCAGACTTATAGGGCATACCAGTATAGAAGTCTAAGGACAAGTCTGAACTCCTTTTCCTCAGTTAAAATTCAGAGTTGTCTTCTAGACTTGTAAGACATACCAGTATAAAAGTCTAAGGGCAAGTTTGAACTCCTTTTCCTCAGTTAAAATTCAGAGTTGTCTTCCAGACTTGTAAGACATACCAATATAAAAGTTTGAGGAAAAGTCTGAAATTCTTTTCTCAGTTAAAATTCAGAGTTGTCTTCCAGACTTGTAAGATATACCAATATAAAAGTCTGGGGACAAGTCTGAACTCCTTTTCCACAGTTAAAATTCAGAGTTGTCTTCCAGACTTGTAAGACATACATACAAGTATCAAAGTCTGAGAAAATCAGAGTTGTAAGTCTGAATTTAACCCTGCAGTGGCCTCTAGACTTCTAAGTATGAATGTAGGAATTCAAATGAAGCATGACCTTTAACTTTGAAGTGGTCTCCAGACTTCTAATTCAGACTTGTAAGTATGAATTTTGGAATTCAAATGAAGTCTGAGCTGTGACGTGTTCCGAAAATCCAATGACCAAATCGTAGCTTTTCCCTTAAACGGTCGAAAATTGCCATACGACAGTTAAAAAACTGGGTTCTCAAAACAGAGTCAAAACTGGGTTTAAAATTTCAAATTCGGATTTTTGAAGCATTTTTCACAAAGCAATATTACCGCGGGGGGGGGATTCCTCAGCCAAGGCACCCGCCATCAGGGGCGCTGCCCTCGGATCCTCGTCGTTTTGGGGGGGGGCATAAAAACCAAAACTCAAAATACATGCAGTTTTTAAAGAGTTTAGAACATATTCAAGTTAAGTGTCTCATCCCCATGTTTATTTTTATTAGTTATAAAAAAAATACAATTGGGGGGGGGGGGGGGGGGGGGGCTAAAACCCAAAATATAGAATGATAAAAGTATAAATCTTGGATTAAGATCGTGTTTCCTTCTTTTCCGGTTTTCCATTTTCTAAATTGAAATTAGTAAAATAGAAACTTTATTTCATTATATGAGACTTAAAAGTTACATCCAAATTAGTGTCATAGTAAGCAAAAAGTAAAACTTAAAAGTTACAGGTCTTACGACTAAAGGCTAAGGGTGTATCAATTAGGAGCTATAAACTTAATGGAACTAACAGCTTATTCGTTCAACTATGCATGATTGTTTTGTAGTGGCTTAATGATATAGAAAATGACTTATCCAGTAAGCTTCTAGGGGGAGCTTTATATAGAAAGTCAAGTTCTTTTTTTCCAAACATGTCCCTTCTAACTAAAAAAACGCTCCTTATATTTGCGAAAAAACTTTCCCAACTCATACAAACAGATTAATTATACAAACAATTTTATTCATATAAAACCTAATAAAAAAACCAATCAAATGGCCCCTAAATCTAATGCGTTAATGCGAAACCTTAAAGTAAGCAAAAGTCAAAAGAATAATAATAGATTGTAAAATCCATAATCTATGYTAYWGTGCATTGCAAAGAACAAGTGTCAAATAATTAAGACAATATCACAATATGTTGTTAATGTTGTGTAGTGTGCTTTAGCTATGTTTATACAGTGATGTGCTCATATGCATTGAAAATTTCAATTCTCATATATTTCAATATGCAAGAGGAAGACTCATCATYAAAATGACAAAAGYCATTTAGCCTTRGCCTAGTAGGTCAGTAATCTACACGATCACATGGCCCAACTTTATAATAATCAGTTATAAATTTAGATTTTTTTTGCAAAGAGATTCGAAGATTCATAAATCATAATATGACTTATACAACAACTCAGTAAGTTGATCAACAGTAGAAATCAGTCATTCGAGATTTCCATCTTYKATTTTTYTTGAATCTAATTTCATGACCGTTCATCRGCTGGAAAGAGAACTTCATGCCTTTYGAAATAGTCGAACTTTGAAGAACAAWAAAAATTAGGTTGAGTTGTTGGAATGATWGCGTTAMCCGGTTCACGATGTGTATTTAGTATTCATCACTACTAGGCCTTGGACCTGTTTTTAAAGTTCAGTTGTCCAATTCTCAAATTATTAAACCCAAAACTAGTAATGGGTGACAACTTGAAGCCCCTTAGGCTTTGATGCCTTGTGCGACCGCACGAGCTACACGTGGCCAGGACCGACCCTGTTTATAGAGGAGGTCCCTGAAACCGACTTTCGTTAAGAAACCGTTAAGAATTGTGGTTGAGTTCCGTATATCTCACATTGATGGAGATATGAAAGATTTACAATKAATGRTGGGTGTAAGAATGGAGGTTGAGATGTCTYTGTGTYAASTCATGAGRTTGGCTCCTCTTGACCGATCCACTAAACTCATGTTGTTGGTTTATTTTGTCTGACCCTCTGAGCTCATGGGTTGACTCATTTTGGTCAACTTCTTTTTAACAAAAAAATGTTAACCATACAAATAAATTGGCTAAAATATAATTTATGACCGACCATTCTTTTGCAAAAAGAATATATATATATATATATATATATATATATACACACACACACACTAGTTGTGTACCTGCGCAATGCGGCGGGATCCGTGAATTTTAACGATTTTGAAGCTTCAATGGTTTTGTTAAAAGAGATTTTAACGATGATGTAACTTACATTTTGCCTTTTACATATTAATACAGTTTGAATAAATAAGAGTTATGATTCCAATTATAGTCTATCGATTAAAAAAAGTGTATGACAGTTTAAAATTCAATATATTTAAAATTCAACATATTTAAACGACTTCATAAATGTGTTCGATTTACACAAAGAGCAAAGAATCAAGAGATCGAGACCGAGACCGAGAGTTCTAGAACAATTGAATAGGAGATGAATGAGAGACTTTTTAATAACTCGTGGTAAATATGAATTTGAATCTCACCTTGGGGAATGGGGAGAAGACATAAAAGTATGAGAAGGTGAAAGCATGAGTGAAAGATGTCAAAAGTATCTTGGGAACATGAAAAGAAAATGTAATAATGTGCATTGGTAATTTGTACTATATATTATTTAAATTGTAGATTATGAGATTTTAAGACTGAATACATAAAGTGGTAATACTTAATGGATTATGAGTTGTTTTTAAGACTTTTAAGATTTTATGCATAAATGTATAGTACATTGTGCATTAAAAATTGTTTTTAACACTTTTGATAAATCTGGTTTATAAAGTAGTATAGATACAAAAATAATTAATTGAAATGATGTTGATCCAACTTTTGTATTAGAAAAAGAAGTTATTGAATCAAATTAAATTGGATTTTGAGTTAAAAACACATCAATACAAAATGATAAGTTAATTATTAAACATCACTTGTTGAACCAACTTATGGGTTTGCATGATGATTCTTTTCACACTCTCAATTTGTATTTAATAAAATTTTGCTATTACTATACTTTTAATTAATTTAATTAATTTTATGAATTATTTTTAATTTTTTATATTTTAATATTGACTGTGAGTGGATTGAAAATATCTATTATCTATACTATATTACAAAGCATTTGACAAAAACTTTTAAAAACCATTTTTATGCATGAAGTACTATTTATTGATGCATATTACTTAAAATTTAAAACTCCATTTTTAAATTTGTGTAACTAACTGCTGCTAAACATAATCAAACACATGATAAACATCCATTTTCAATATAGAAAATCTAAAATAATCATTCGGTCAGCAACAAAGTATACGCTGATCAAGATCGACGTATCTTCTCCTTGATTTCTTTCGATTTTATCCTCATCGCTTGCTATTTCTATCGTCTTCCTCACATCATCAAATCATCGCTTCCCTCAATTGTTCTGCCTACAAGAATCGACCTCATCTTCTGTCTACAAAAACTTGGTGTCAATTTAACCAGGAAGAAGCAAATTTTGTTAGAACTAATCAAATCTCTTAGGGGTCGTTTACCAAACACTTACTCGGGTAAGTGCTTATCAAGTAACATTACCTCACCGGATGAATATGGTAGGGACCAAGAACTTTACCCGGTAAGAGCGAGACAAGGACCGTGAGTCTTACCCGGTAAGTGAGGGCAAAGACTCTTACCACGGTAAGCGCTTACCGGGTAAATTGTTGCGTACAATGTTATTTTGGTAGACTAAAATCTTACCCGATAAGCTAGACCAAAGTGAAGATTGCACCCAAAACAATTTTATTTGCACTGTAGGTGCTTGGAAATGCAGTTTGGTTTGATTTGAATGGAAAAAACTTCATATTGTTTAATGCTTAAGGTGGTTATAAGTCAGTAAAGAGTAAAGACTTCTTCCTCAAAAAATGTTGGTAGACTTGGATCATTGCTTATGTGAAAATCCATGTTGTCTTTTGTTGCAAAGAATAATCATTGGCTTTAGTTATCAACACTCTCTAAAGGCAAGCCTTCGTTTCTATGGTGGGGACATAGGGTTACTAAACTGCCAATATCATCTCTGTGCTTGCAAGTAGAGATGGCTAAAAACTGGTCCCCGGCCGGTCCCAATCGGTCCTCACCTTTCTCATAACCGGCCATAACCGCTCCCGGCGTAACCGGTCCCGGTCTCGGTCGAAAATGATAGGACCGGTATAGGTACTTTATAACCAGTTATGGGCCGCCGGTCCCGGTCCCGGGCCCAACCAGTCCCAAACCGGTCCTTGCATTAAAAAATAAGATTTTTTATTGATTTTTTTAATGATATATATTTTTAATACATTATAAAATTTACAATTAGGTCACTCAAATACACTTTAAAAATGCTTTTTAATATAATTAAAATTACGTTTTCTTATAAAAATACATTATAAAATTATTTAAAAATACATTTATTTATAAAATTATTTGAATTTTCGGGCCGGGCCGGGACGGTCCATAGTCGGTCCCATAACCGGTCCCGGTCGGTGCCGGTCCCACGAAACTACCAAAAACCTCAACCGGTCCCGGTTTTCGGTCCCATAACCGGTCCTTACAGGTCCCGGTCCTGGGCCGGTCCTTTGTCGGTCCCGATCCCGGTCCTCCGGCGGTCCCGGGCCAGGCCGGGCCGATTTGGCCATCTCTACTTGCAAGGGTAAGGCTACAGAGAAAAACCAGTATACCATAACCCATACACTATTGAATCAATGCATTATAAAATAATAGTGTCCTGAGCATTATCAGACCAGATGTCTCTGCTTATTGTGACTTTACCTTCAAAAGACATTTAGAATGCTTTGTTAAACAATTCTTGGGGCTAGAGACTTGAATGAACACCCAACATAAATAACTGCAAAAACCTTTATATACGGCCCGAGCGATAGAAAACCACATAATTACAAGAAAATAATAAAAAAGGAAACACACTTACAAGGATAGGAAATTGCAACAATCACTACGAATATATATTGAACAATGGTGTAACAAAACTTAGAGGTTGTCTACCAAATGCTCTTGTAGGTATTACAAATAAAACTTGTCTGAAAGCACCATTAAGAATCTATATTAAGATCTCAAACATAACCTAGATCCCGATTCTCAGAAATTTGGGTCGTATTTAAGTGCCAATTCTCACAAATCCACAGCACATGATACAGGTTCTGTAGAATTTGAAACTTMTAGMGGAATCTYCTAATAAGAACTTCAAATTATCAAAGCTCCATAGGAAATCTCCTAATAAGAACTTCAAATTATCAAAGCTCCATAGGAAATCTCCTAATAAGAACTTCAAATTATCAAAGCTCCATAGGATAAACCAAGAATGTCAAATGAAACCAAAACAACTTATAGTGGTTGATATTTATTCCTTTAGTTTCCAAAACATGGTAAAGTTTGTATTTTGATCCCAACGTACATATTTTTAAGTGATTCACTATATTTAAATTTACGTTAGCAACAAAGGCTGCAAATGCAACATGTTAATGTTGAAATCTAAAGAAAGATCGTATCAAATTTGAAATGTAAGGTTTAACAGACAGAGTTTATATTGCATTCAGAGTGAAGATAATACTTTTGACCAGGCCAAGCAACAATACCTCCGTACTTGTGTTGTAGCCTGTATGGATGTCAGTCATATATTGATTAATAACACCACCCTGCTGCTGAATGCAACTGCTAGAAATTGATCTAAACGAAACTCAGATTGGAGCATTAATTGCATATCCAGTTACACAAGGTTATGTTTTGGACAAGATCATTTTTTTCCATCTAAGCCTATGTTTATCTGTTACACAACCTGCAGGGAGGAGCCCTACGCATGTGGCTTCTTCTTTCTCCTTCTCTTCCTTCCCCCTTAGAGATTTAGATATCGAAATTGCTGGTATGTGACTTTGAATTGTTTAAGTGTGGATCTTTTATTGCTTCTAAAGATATGTACATAAGAGATTCAATCAACAATATAAAGCAACAATTGGAGCTGATTTTGTGACCAAGGAATTACATATAGATGACAAGATTATTACAATGCAAGTAAGATTCCTATAACTGACCACTAATTTGATATTAGTCTGCATTATGTTGATCTAGAGTCACGATATCTTTGGCTGATTAATTGGTTAGATATGGGACACTACTGGCCAGGAGAGGTTTCAAAGTCTTGGTTTAGTGTCTGATGTAAATGTAATGCGATCATTTGATACACTTGACAACTATCATGAGGAATTTCTCAAACAGGTAAAAGATATCCATTTCAGTCCTTGCTTGCCAATTGCTTTAGTGATGACCTTTAAATCTTAACCTTTAATACATTGAAGTTTGTTTGAATAATTTTGAGCAGAGTCACATTTTGTGAGAAATTTGTGAGAAATTGGACTGCATTAAACACTAACCTAATAAATTCTATGGTAATCACTCAGAACCTTAGATAACTTTTGAGTTATTTGGATGGTTTTCAGTGCAGTCAAAGTGACACTGCAGTTGAAAAGACATCAAGTTACTGCAATTGACAAAAGCACATAATATTTAGGCAGTAAATTATGTGTCTTTTTGAACTACTTGGCATATCGAATCACTCATATTCTTAATTATAAATTAAAGGCTCCACTTGTTTAAGTTACTGAAACTATTCATTTATTTTTAATCTCATATTATCTTAGGTTTCAGTGCTCACAATACTTGGTTTTTGTTTTTGGAGTTACAACCACAAATCAAGCAATAACAACATTGAAGAAAATGCACCTTAGGGAAAATCGAAACCGGTTTGATCTTGTGATTAGAGATGTTCATATGCCAGATATGGATGGTTTCAAGCTTCTTGAACTCGTTGGTCTTGAAATGGACTTGCCTGTTATCAGTGAGTCCCAATACACTTTCTTTAATCATATAATTATGGACAATCGGACACTTCCCAGTGACTAACAAGCTGTCATGAGCAAGAAAATGCACCTTAGCAAGCTTTCAGAACCAAGCTCCGGTTGATTCCCAAAAGGGGATGAATGTTCGCTTCCGCTGAGGTTTCCCATTTCCAGGTAGAAGAGCTAACTCAAAGGTTACTGGCCTCAAAGTTCCTGTTGGAGTTAAGAACATCAATAATTGGGATGGAAACCATACCCGAAACCCTAATCCATCGTTGCAGTTGACGGTTATGTAGCATCTCATTTCTCTCTCATTGCCTCTTGTTTGATACATTTATATCTTTCTCTGAAGGTTACTGCTAACAGCTGGGAGAGTGGACTCTTTATATACAACAGTAGACCCAACGATATTTAGACAGAAAACAACTTTGTTCATTGTTTTTGTTAGAGAAAGAACATAAGGATAGAGATGTTTGCTAATTATTTTATACCAAATCAGCAAATGAGTAGCGCAAGAGAAAAATCTCAAAAGAAAATTTTATGCATATTGATATATTTCAAAACAGAACATTCATTTTGATGTAAAAGTGCTCTCAACACCATGGTAATATCTTGATAGCCTTGTGCTAAGGTCTCTCGCAACCATGTGTAATACACAGGAAGATGTAAAAGATCTTCAAAGTTTACATTCGGCCATTTTCTAAAACCAGTTTAATTATCCTAATTACCTAACCTTCTTATTTGATCTATAAGTTGTGTGCACATGCATTGGGTATTGTAATCTTATACATCGAGATAAGGGCAACTCCAACCTCAACACCAAAAAAAACACCAAAACCACCAAATCTGGTGGGCCCATAAACACAAAAAAAAAAACTCAACTCCAATCACACTCTAAAAAAAAACCAAATCTGTGGACCCCACATTAAAATAACATATTTTATTTACTATTTTTAATAACAATATTTATAATTTGTAATAGAAATTATAATAATAAAGAATTAGTAATTAATTTATTTAATGAAGAAATGTTAAAATAAAAACGATAAAATTGTAATTAATAAATTTTATATTTAAAAATATTACATTAGTTCAAATAGCACAAATTAAAAAAAATACATAAATAATACTAATTCCCCCGAGTTAGTATACTCGTCCCACAAATGTCATTGTTATCTTGATATAACTCAAAATCCAATAATAGGTAGAAACCAATCAAAAGATAAGTTTTGGTCAAGAATAGAAACTCTTTATCACCAAACCGAACCGTTCGCAACCAATCCTCGACCAAGAAGATCATTGGAAACGAGAATGTCTTGCATTCTAAAAGCTTGCAAAAAAATGCGAGGGTGTATCAATCAAGTTGAAATGAGGAATCCTAGTGGTGCTTCTGAACAAGATATCGTAAGTATTTATTGTTTTACTTGATCATTGTTTTATTAATTTAAATATAACGTGTATTTTTCATAGATGAACGAAGCGAAAGAGCTGTTAAAACTTGATGGATCCTATAAGAAGGGTTTTAAGTTTGATCATGTCTGGAACATCTTGAAAGACTCCGAGAGTTTATCAAATGTCACTGCATCAACTCAGTATCAACGACACAATCCTTATCAATCACCTTCTTCCGGTCCTGGTTCATCGTCTGGGACAGATGCCGGTTTACCGTCGTTGAGTATTCATGACGTAGAAGGTACTCAAAGACCAATTGGTGTGAAAAAGGCAAAATCAAAGCTACAATYTGATAATAAGCTAGAGAATTTAGTTAAGGCTAGTAAAAAAATGAAGAAACAAATGGCTAAAACAACTGAAGTTATGATGCGAAGGAATGAGCTTCAAGCTCAGAAACTTGCATTTGAAGCTCATAAACTTGCATTAGAGGCAAGGTTGGCGGATGACAAACTTATGTGCACCGATCTAACCTCTATCACTGATCCTGTGTGGTATGAGTTCGTAAAAAATGAGAAAATTCGAATAGCGAGAGAGAGAACGCAACCCCAGGTTCATATGTCTGGACAAGGATTCGTAGCATCTCAATATCGAGTATCTCAACATCAACAATTTGAAGCAGCTCAAGACCAACCCGAAAGATCTCAAAACGTAGCAGGAAGCTTTAGTCAGTTTATGCCTAGCGGAGACGATTGGACCCTTTAATTTATGTATTTCAGTTTTTAAAATTTCCATTAATAAAATACGTTTACGTTTATCCGATATCATATTTGTGTTATTAATAATTTATTATATATATATATAAATTTAAATAATAAATATAAAAACATAAAACTTAATATTTGTAATTATTTATTTATTTATAACTTATTTAAAAATTATTAAATATTAGAAAAAGTTGGTGGGGACCACCAAATGGGCAATTTGCCGTCTCCTTCTTCCCGGGCATATTTGCCGGCCCATTTCATCGAACGCTATCTTTTTAGTGTTTTTGCAGGGTGATTGGAACCAAAAGAACGGCAAAAGTAAGGTTTTGCCGTTCGGTTGGAGTTGCCCTAATGTATGAATCTATTTACCGTAGTTGCTAGTTTGGCCTCTAGTTGATCTGTCCTTGTTATTGTAATGACAGCTCAAGCAATTCCTCTCTTTGAGATAGCATTTAGAGATGCATGCTAATTATTTTATATATCATGCATATATGAGATAGCATTCGGATTGATCCTTTTCTTGTGCCTTACATGCAACATAAGGTTTCTCCCTCCGACCATCCTACATCCTTATTGGTATGTTGGTTCTCTGATGTGAGTGGGTAGGCGCAACGCCTTAGTGAGTCTCATGCCACACTGATAATCCTGAGTCGGCCACTAATGGCCGCATACCTAGGTGAATGCTTAATTGTAATTAATCTATTCTGCCAATGTATAGGAGCTTAAGACTTCCAACGAACTGCAACCGTTAGACATGTTTGGCTCCAGCCGCTTGGCGTAACTCATGTACGTACCTGAAATTAACTGTTAACTTATTATATGCACACGTTAAACTTTTATAGCAATTGTATTGGTTCTTCGCTTCAATGCTTAGATCATGTTAATCGCCGACATGGATTTATCTCCAAAGGTTCATATGAAGAACCTAAGATCCTTGGTAACGGATTTTAGAGTAGTTTGATGGTGACTTCTGGTATATATGAAGAAAATATGAATTCATAATATACCAACTTAATGATATAGAAAATGACTTATCCAGTAAGCTTTTAGGGGAGCTTTATATAGAAAGCCAAGTTTTTTTTTTCCAAACATGTCCCTTCCAACTAAAAAAACGCTCCTTATATTTGCGAAAAAACTTTCCCAACTCATACAAACAGATTAATTATACAAACAATTTTATTCATATAAAACTTAATAAAAAACCAATCAAATGGCCCCTAAATCTAATGCGTTAATGCGAAACCTTAAAGTAAGCAAAAGTCAAAAGAATAATAATAGATTGTAAAATCCATAATCTATGTTACAGTGCATTGCAAAGAACAAGTGTCAGATAATTAAGACAATATCACAATATGTTGTTAATATTGTGCAGTGTGCTTCAGCTATGTTTATACAGTGATGTGCTCATGTGCATTGAAAATTTCAATTCTCATATATTTCAATATGCAAGAGGAAGACTCATCATTAAAATGACAAAAGTCATTTAGCCTTAGCCTAGTAGGTCAGTAATCTACACGATCACATGACTCAACTTTATAATAATCAGTTAGAAATTTAGATTTTTTTTGCAAAGAGATTCGAAGATTCATAAATCATAATATGACTTACACAACAACTCGGTAAGTTGATCAACAGTAGAAATCAGTCATTCGAGATTTCCATCTTTGATTTTTCTTGAATCTAATTTCATGACCGTTCATCAGCTGGAAAGAGAACTTCATGCCTTTCGAAATAGTCGAACTTTGAAGAACAATAAAAATTAGGTTGAGTTGTTGGAATGATAGCGTTACCCGGTTCACGATGTGTATTTAGTATTCATCGCTACTAGGCCTTGGACCTGTTTTTAAAGTTCAGTTGTCCAATTCTCAAATTATTAAACCCAAAACTAGTAATAGGTGACAACTTGAAGCCCCTTAGGCTTTGATGCCTTGTGCGACCGCACGGGCTACACGTGGCCAGGACCGACCCTGTTTATAGAGGAGGTCCCTGAAACCGACTTTCGTTTAGAAACCGTTAAGAATTGTGGTTGAGTTCCGTATATCTCACATTGATGGAGATATGAAAGATTTACAATTAATGGTGGGTGTAAGAATGGAGGTTGAGATGTCTTTGTGTTAAGTCATGAGGTTGGCTCCTCTTGACCGATCCTCTAAACTCATGTTGTTGGTTTATTTTGTCTGACCCTCTGAGCTCATGGGTTGACTCATTTTGGTCAACTTCTTTTTAACAAAAAAATGTTAACCATACAATTAAATTGGCTAAAATATAATTTTTGACCGACCATTCTTTTGCAAAAAGAATAAATATATATATATATATATATATATACACACACACACACACACATACACACACAAAAATTATTTAATTAGATACAAAATGACATAATGTTGATAAATATTAATAGTGAAAACTATAGCTTATAATGTACTTTTTGGAAGGATCATTCTATGTAAAGATCTATATCTATATATGTATACATAAAATGAAGATCGTAGGGCATGAAGTAGTATTATGAGATTCAAGTATTAAAAATATTCAATTGTGGTGTTGTTTTCGTTATTCAATTGTGGTGTTGTTTTCGTTATTTATATTGGAGAACGATTACGAATATATGAAAGGAGAAAATATGCATTTGAAAATTAAAATGATTATTTGGCTAACGTATGCATTCGATTCATATCTTACAAAAAAATCGTTATAAAAATAAAATTTAATTGAATATTTATGAATAAAAAGAAAGGTGGTAGAGGTTTGAATTGTACAACAAGATTTGAGTAGTTAGAATTTTTGAATTATAATGTTATTTTGATTATCTAACTTTGTCCATTTATTTAAAATATTCATTAAAACCAAATGTCATATTGTTTTTACATAAATTTGTATCATCGCGTAACAGGCGATAAAGAACACTAAGTAAAAATAAAAATAAAACCCCACCTAAGGCTCTCCTCCGCATCACCATCCCTAAGGGCAACTCCAACCTCAACACTAAAAAAAAACACCAAAAACACCAAATCTGGTGGGTCCATAAACAAAAAAAAAAACTCAACTCCAATCACACTCTAAAAAAAAAACCAAATTTGTGGACCCCACATTAAAATAATATATTTTATTACTATTTTTAATAACAATATTTATAATTTGTAATAGATATTATAATAATAAAGAATTAGTAATTAATTTATTTAATGAAGAAATGTTAAAATAAAAACGATAAAATTGTAATTAATAAATTTTATATTTAAAA
>NC_037534.1:13173285-13204042 GCF_001531365.2 Cynara cardunculus var. scolymus | reverse complement strand
AATATCACGTTCATCTTCTATAATCATATTATGCATAATGATGCACGAAGTCATTATATCATGCAAGATTTCCTTCCTTTATAACCGTGCAGGTCCTGCTATTATTGCAAACTTTGATTGCAATACGCTAAATGCACGTTCTACGTCTTTTCTACATGCTTCTTGTTTCTTTGCAAAATATTGTTTTTTAGGGCCACGTGGATCGTGAATAGAATGAACAAGAGTGACCCATTTTGGATATATGCCATCAGCTAAATAGCCCATATTATATGATTTTCCTTTGATGACATAATTACGGATATAATTATCCATTTCAGACGCTAGATTGAATGCTTCGACCATTAGTTCGTCATGTGTATCATCAAAAGCCTCATCGTCTGAATACGAATTATCAGCCATTTGAGTGGTATTTCTCAACAAAGAAGATTGCAAAATATAGTTGAGTTATTTTCATTGAGCCGTTCTTCAACACGTTTTATAGTGAGAATCAGTGGTGATGTCAATTCTTACCAGACTTTTCAAAAGAATCTTGCCAGACTTTTCAGAAGAATCATTTCAGACTTTTCAGAATTCGTAGCATCTCAATATCGAGTATCTCAACATCAACAATTTGAAGCAGCTCAAGACCAATCCGAAGGATCTCAAAACGTAGCAGGAAGCTTTAGTCAGTTTATGCCTAGCAGAGACGATTGGACCCTTTAATTTATGTATTTCAGTTTTTAAAATTTTCATTAATAAAATACGTTTACGTTTATCCGGTATCATATTTATGTTATTAATAATTTATTATATATATATATATATATATATATATAAATTTAAATAATAAATATAAAAACCTAAAACTTAATATTTATAATTTTTTATTTATTTATAACTTATTTAAAAATTATTAAATATTATAAAAAGTTGTGGGGACCACCTAATTGGCAATTTGCCGTCCATCATCTTCCCCGGCAAATATGCCGTTCATTTTCAAGGCACGCTATAAGTTTGATGATTTTGCAGGCCGATTGGAACCAAAAGAACGGCAAAACCTTAGTTTTGCCGTTCGATTGGAGTTGCCCTAATCCTTACTTTAGTCATCTTCTCCGGTCATCCGGCCATCGCACACCAAAGACACTCCACACATACCAACCATATCCATATCAACCCAAATCCAAAATCCAATATTGAAAACCCAATCCAAATCAAACCCTGATCACCAAAATTCACCTTAAATTCAAACCTCACTTGCCCACATGAATCTGTGCTTATATCCAAAAGAAGATTCAAGAAGAACATTGTACAAAGAATAGAAAACGAACACAAGCAAACTCAGATGAATGGGGGTTTTCAAAAGAAAATATGCACAAGTGACAAATAAACCATAGGGAATACAAACACAAAATCAAACTCAGACTCAATTTTAAACTCAAGGATCTATTCAGAAAATTGTTGTAAAAACTCAAATGAATGGAAAACCTAAATCACGAAGAGTTAAAGTACCAACATAATCAACATCAAACCATAAGGGCTTTTATCCATAAATTTTAGGGTTGAAGTACCCTCATCGTAATCAACATCAAACCACAGGGACGGAATTTGTAATTTACTCATTTCGTTATAATGATATTCCATCCAAAATGGCTGGTTATTTTCTCGTATCCGGAAGCTTTTCTTCCTTTGAAAACCCAATCAAGCTGCAACAAAGCCATGAATGCAGATGCGGTTAAAAAAACTGTAGAAGAGGATATTGAAAAACTTATAGCCGAGATCCAACGACTTGGTAGCAAGCTAGAAGATGGCTCTTACAAGGTACATTTACCCCCAATTTCCCACACACACACAGCTTTTTCTAAATCTGGCGAAACTACATTGGAATTACATGATAATGTTTCCATATGAAATAATTGGTATGGATCTAGTGTGATTGATCTGTAGCGAATTATTCTAGATCTAATAGATACATCTGATAGTTTAGGGCAAAATAGTGTTGTTGTTGAGTCGATGGGCAGTTACTTGCTTAGCTAAGATTTCATAGGTGTTGAATTCGCGGTGTTTGTTTTGGTATATTATTGTGGATTCGACAATGCCAAAACGACATGGATCTTAAGCTTCTGATTTTTGCAAAATTGAATGAAAATCTCAAATGCAGCAAGTATACTTGCCAAGAGACCTCATCATCATCATATGATGTTTGTTTGACATCCAAAATGCACCATACTCACCAAACGCCGTTATCATCTCAGCAGATGTTGGTTTAACAAGATGTTTTATATGCTCTTCTAAAGATCTTTAATCAGCTCAAACCATAATTTGCTTCTTAGCAATACGTTAAACGGCAATTGTCAATTTGAATCAAGTTTCAAGCCCTACCTTCTAAAATTTATTATTTGTGCTTTTTGTTGGAACAAACATAAACAACATAGAGAATTATGATGACACTTTTTTTTTTAATCTGCACAACACCATTCATTTACAATACACACACACACACACACACACACACACCCCCACCCACCCCTAATAACCGCCATTAACTGTCACAATGGTTCCCAACCATTGCAACGGTTCAAAACAGTCCCACCCTTTCCAAATTGACACTTATTTAGACATAATATTAGATCTAGATTAACCTTTCAACACTCTCCCCCTTAAGCTAGATTAATATAACACCAATTATAGCTTAGACTTTATCTTCTTGAAGCCTCCAACTATCAAGCCTTCATATCATCAAGATTACAGAAATCGCTATGGAGAACATCATCCACAGCCTTAAACATATGAAGAACAACGCTTTCCTATCCTCTCCTCGATAACTATAAGTCTTGTAAAGTGTGTCCCATGCCTCCTTTGATGTTGAAGACGAAGAAATTCTTTCAAAAATCACTTCATCCACAGCCTGAAATATGAAGAACAACGCTTTCCTATCCTTCTTCTTATTTTCTTTCAATTCGTTGTTTTATTGAGCCGTTAAAGCGGTAGGATTTTTGGGTTCTTGTAATCATCCTCAACCAAGTTCCATAGATCCTGAGATTCATAAAACACCTTCATTTCAATACTCCATTGGTGATTGTTACTTCCATTTAATTTTGGAAGAGAGGTCTGGAAAACATTGTTGTTGAGCGAAGCCATCATCTTCTGCGTTTTGTTCTTCTGCACGTATCTTCAACTGAACCGAGAGAAGGCTCTGATACCACTTTGTCGGAACAAACATAAACAACACAGAGAACTATGATAACACTTCTTTATTATCATTTACAATACATACACATATATGTGAATACACTTAATAACTGCCATTAACTGTCACAATGGTTCCCAACCATTGCAACGGTGCAAAACGGTCCCACCCTTTCCAAATTGACACTTAATTAGACATAATATTAAATCTAGATTAACCTTTCAACACTTTTTGACATCAAACCTTTCTACCACAAGCAATTTTGCATTTCGCATGAAGGTTAAATTTGTACCAGGTTTCATCTGGAATTATGGAACGATCCATTAATTTGGTATGAAAAGCTATTCGCAATTGATATTTGTGGGACCTTGATCATTGCTTCTTAAGCTTTTGGCTCTCAATCCCTCAACTGGCTTGTCTTTATATAAGATTGAATATCTTATGGTTCATCAATCTGTAACCGGCTCATGAAGGTCACATTCGGTGTTCTTTTCAACGACGAGAAATGTGAAAACATGTTCGAAGCATTGGTTGGGACACTGATGGCAGCTAGGAGGCGCCAAATCCTAACATTTGAAGGTGAACGTTTACTTGATATTCATCACCATAAAGTTGTAATCGAACTGAAACCCACCCACCCCACCCCACCAGCAGCRCATTGAGATTGTAGGAAGATGGATCACAATTTGCTTCCAGAGTTTGTATTTCTTTCTTTCTTTCTTTTCTACTTGGGCTCTATGAATACATGTAACGGTGTTGTGTGACAACTCAACATGGATTGAAAGTTGATCAAATGATCGGGTTGAAAGCTGCCCAAAATTAATGCATTCAACCTTCTAGATCTGTTTATTCAAAAAAGTTGTATTATTATTGTTTTTTTTATTTTTTTTATAAATTTGATAGATAAAGTATCCGTTTTGACGTGTTATCCAGCTTGTTCAACCTCACCTAAAAGCCCCCTTCTTAGGGGCCGTTTACCACCCGGATAAGCGTTTACCAAGTCACGTTACCTTACTGGATGAATGTGACAAGGACCAATAATCTTACCCGGTAAGTGAGATTGACGACTCTTACCACGGTAAGCGCTTACCCGGTAAGTAAATGATAGTGTTAAATTTTACCCATAAACGCTTACCGCGTAAATGTTTGGTAAAAGGCCCCCTTAAATGACATGTTCATAAAAGTCCAAGCACTTGCGTATCTTGTTGAGTGTCTCTTACAAGGACTTAATACCAGCAGAGTAACATGGGAAAATTGTATAAGTAATGTATTTCCATTCCGTTCCTATTTTGGTAAACATAGATCGATCTATATAGTTTAAAGACTTTCATTCCTGTTGTTTATCCGCACAATGCATGTAAAATTGTATTGTAAATGGAAATGAAATAGTAATAAAAGCTTAAAAGGACGTTCTCCCGACATGCTGAGCTCCACATACTCTTTTACAGTCAAAAGGGGTTCGATTGTACCATACATGTTTCCTCTTCCATCAGGGGCAGACCTAGCTCAATGGTTATATGGCATGTATTATTGTTTTAATTGTCTTCGTTGTAATATAAAAAAATTTAGGTTCGTGAAAGGTGCAACCGTATCGATTTGTTGTGTGTCACCATATATATTTTAAAACTACAATAAACACACAAGTTATTGTTAGCAGAGTTGGTTTATAAGGTTTTTCTTCCACCCCGGACCGGGGTTCGAATCCCGTTGCAAAAATTTGCAATAAAAGACTTGAACACAAAGACTTCACATATGAAAAGCAATGACTAACCAAGAGACCAATTATGATAATGTAAAAAATATCATGATATTTGTTTATTATAATCAAACGATGCCACTGTTTGAAAAAAAATATTGGTCGTCTCTGACCTATATCGAGTGATTTGAGATGGAAAATCAAACTACACATTTTTGGTTTGAACTTTGTAGTAGCCACCTCATTCCTTTCGGATATGATCAGATCGAAAAAACGAATCAACATTTGCAGTTTGCCTAAGACAAATGCATATTTTTATGTATAAAAAAAGTTAATGAGTGAGAGAGCTAAGATCATTTGTTTACCATGAAAAAAATATTAGCTCTACAAACCATTTAGATCAATCACAAGCATTTGTTAGATTAGGTTGTTTTATCACCATGCATTTAATATTGATGATACAATGGTAATCTTATTTTTTGTCTTAACTTCATATTTATTAATGGACGCTTACAAAACATCAATTCATGATTTTAGCTAAAATAATATGTTTATTTTTTTTTTCCAGATTATTGGTGATTTGTTGTTTTAATATGATAAGAAACTTGGATGTTCAATCTTCAACATATATGTAATCTACATCATTCTTCACATCAAACAACCGGGTTTGATGTATTAAATGATAGTAGTGGTGGAGGAGTGTTCGGTAGATAAATATTCATAATCGAGATATACAAACATGGGTGAATACGGTGGAGCACAATATAAGAAKATTGAAGATYTTATGATTAGGAAACATTGTATTCACATGTGAAAGCCAATAAATTAAGTGCTTACCAATGTTCATAGGGTGTATATAATTGTTCACACGTGTTCCAATGTGTTCATAAACCAATATTTATATACATCTAACATTTGGTAAACTTGTGTGCACAAGCGAAACACTTTGATCAAATATTAAAATGTTCACATGTGAAAGCCAGTTACTTTAATATCCATAAGTTTTAATATGTGTATATAAGTGCTCATAAGTGTTCTCGTATGTTCATATATGAAAGTCATGAGTTAAGATAGTTAATAAGTGACATATATGTTCATATTTATTCATAAGTGTTCAATACAATATTTATAATTCAAGACGGATGATTCTATGAACTATAACATGAATGAACAATTACCGATTTGTAACCGATGTAAAAAATAAATTGAACATCTCTCCCAAAAATACTCATGTTCACCTATATATATATATATATATATATATATATATAAAGAGGTTCACACGAAAATAGTACGTATTTAAAAATAAATAAGAAAATAATTTTGAGCCTATCATTTATTTGAATAGTGCCTTAATTTGCGAGTTGGACGAAAACTAAGCAAATACTTTCTCCATTTCAAATTAAGTGTCCACCTTTTTACTTTAGCTTGTTCTAAAATAAGTGTCCATTTTCTAAAATAAGTTTTTATATTTTAATTCTACCCTTAAGTTGAGCAAGAGAAAGTTTCTCTTCATTATCAAGGGTAAAAGTGTTATTTATGTATTTAAAAAAATATAATAATTACACATTTTTAAAACTATACGTCCTTCTCATTTGGATAAGTGACGCAAAGTAGAGTAAGAAGGAATGAAATCGCTTGAGAATTATTTTCATTGTAAATATTTAATTTATGACGAAGAGGGTATTGTTTTAATTAATACAAAATGTTTTTAAGTAATTCTAAATTCGTTGTCTAAATTATATCAAGTACCTTTTTTACATTCTTCTGTTTTTACCTAGACACATGAGCACCACACCACCTTGAACCAATATTTCAAATGTTGTGGTCTATGATTTATCCATATATCGGTGTTTCTATTGTGAAAAAATCTTTTTAATAAATATCTATCGTCACTGGTAGCCATCGCTCCATTTCAGGAACGCCGGAGATATAACCTAGATCTAGCCGGTGTACTACAAACCAAATCTCGACGGAGACCTCATTGATGCACCCGAAACCGAATCTCGCCTGAGACCTCGATGACGCAATAGAACCCATATCTCGAAGAATCCATGCTACAACTCTAATGAAGTATATCACGGTGTGTATTTTCAGGCAGCGGTTGTTTTACAAAGTGTATCCCAATGTATATTTTTGTTGTTTTACGAAGTGTATCACAGTGCAATAATATATATTTTTAGATGTCCCACAAATCTACAATGACTATATCATCTTTTTCTTTTTGTCCAGATATCGTTTATTACAACTTTCATTCTTGTTGTTTATCCGCACAATGCATGTAAAATTGTATTGTAAATGGAAATGAAATAGTAATAAAAGCTTAAAAGGATGTTATCCCGACATGTTGAGCTCCACATATTCTTTTACAGTCAAAAGGGGTTCGATTGTACCATACATGGAAATTCACTGAAAAAATCGAGTATGTTTGGTACGCAGACTCTGGATGGGACGGGACGAGACAAAAAAAAATACTCCATGTTTGGTGTGTCATGGGACAAAAATGAGATGGGCAACTTGAGATAAAAGTGAGATTTCATGAGACAAAGCTTAAAAAATTTTGTTCCACCAAAATAGGTCATGAACTAAGTAACAAGATTACAAAACTACCTTTTTTTTTACAATCTAATTACAAACCTAATCCTAATTTGTAGTATGCCACCATTTTCATCTCCTCCATACTTCATCATCTTCTTCCTTCCAGTTTATCACCAACTTCATCGATTTCTCCATCGTCTTCTTCCAGGAATCGATTTATCCGGGTACGATTTTGATTTCACTTTAATTCTTCTCTAGGTGAATACTTTATCTAATTGTTTTCTTTTGGTTCCATTTTGCATGTAAACACATATTCTGTTAAACTCATAGTATGAAGAAAGTGCATGAATTCATCTATTTGTATTTTGGGATGGGAATTGTGAATATAAACGTTTTTTCCATCGCAACCTACCTGAAAAGGGAACTAAAAAGGGCAGAACAATGATGAAACGTAATTAAAATCAGAAAGAAAAAAACGAAAAGGAAGTTTGTAAAGCTATTTCCATCAACTCATATAAACAAGTGATGTTAGATTAAGCAAAGGCTATGTTCGTATTTCTTAAAGCTATTTATAATTGTTGTGTTACAACTTACAATCAAATTTAGGCCCAACCTGAACTTTTATCAACAAGTGATGAACATGAGACTTTTTATCCCAATTTATTCCAGGCCCAACCTGAATTACTTATTTTTATCAACCAGGCCCAACCTCAATTACTCGGTCTGTTACAACTCTTGCATGTGGCGTCGTTCACGAACCCTCATCGATCTCTCACCAGAAACAGAATGTAAGTTTTTTAAACTTGTCGATCTCTCACCAGAATAGAACACAGGGCCGACCTTGATTATAGGCCCGAAGAGTGACGAACCAGAGCAGCATAGAGCCCAAAAACATCAATTTTCTAAAGTCCAATTCAATTTTAATTTGGGCCTAAAAATAATGTCTCCACTACAATCTCAATCTCAATCTCGATCTCAATCGGCCTTCACAAAGTTCGTCCTCCCTGGACTCTCGCCTCGCTCACGGACGAACTCACGAACATAAACCAATCCACGAATCGAAATCGCAATCGGCCTTGACTCAATCGGCTCTCGCTCTCTGCCTCTCACGAGTCTCGACTCTCGGCCGGCTCTCGGCCTCTCGCTCTCGCATCTTGTGACCTGTGAAGTTAGGGTTATTTACTTTACTTATTTTATTTTTTATGTTTCTGATTTTTGTTTCATTGCAAAACCTAAGGATGAAGCTGTGAAATTGGTCCTTTGTGGTTTGTCATTTGTGTTTCTAGTACTCTGCATCACTGATTCACTGTATGTATAATGTTAATGTATCATGTATGCCTAAATCCTAACTGAAATCCATGCCTTTTGCTGCCAATCTACCATTTGTTAATTGTTGGGTGGTTGACTGGTTGACCCAAAGATGTATATAAGACTATAAACCTCTTGTTCCTCCGCAGTCGACTCTCGCCTCTCGACCGCTCAAAATCTGATGATTTAGATTGTTATTTGAAGATTTGATCTTTTGTTTAGATTAGGGATTTAAGGTTATTTTGTTTAATTGTTTAGTTTAGGTTAGGGTCATTTAACTTATCTTGTTTAGTTTAGGTTAGGGTCATTTAACTTATCTTGTTTAGTTTAGGTTTACCCAAATGTTAAAACTTTAATCATTACATAGCAAGATCCAAAACCATAAAAACTTGTTTTTTGTAGACAATAGGTTCATTATGCATTTCATGGTAAGTTGTTGCGTATGTCATCAAACTTATCTGTACCCAGTAGTAAGATTGATATTCCTTATTTCTTTAATCCCAGCCTAGGTACAGGAAAAGAGGTAGAGGAAAGTAATTTGCTGCAGAAATTATCAAAAGCTTGCATTGTTGATTTCTCTTAGGTTGACTCTTCAACTGCACAAGTAAGTTTTTATGTTCATGGGTTTCAACTGAAGKTTTGCTGTTCATGGCATAAGTTCTATACTTTTTATGTTTGTTTAAAGTTAAATGAATACTATTGTTATTAATTGATCTAGTTGCTCATCGAATTAATCAAGCCTATCTTTGGAGTTTTAGTTCTTCATTCTGTAATTAATATTCAAGTTATCATCCACCTATTTTTGTTCTAATCCCATTAGATTTTTATGTCTATTAACACAATTTCAGCAGCTATAATATAGTTGAACAAACCTATAAATGTGCAATAGTTAAGTGATGATTTGCCCTCACTTAAATGTGCAATTGCTAATTCACTTGACTGTTCTCCCTTAACTTTGCAATTTTACATATGAAACTCATGATTGTCATTGGTTAAGACCCTAAATATGATTATATGAAACACATGATGGACTAACGGAGTCATGCAATAGCTAATTCCATAGGCAAATACCTTAAGTGACTAAAACTAGGAGGACAAAATTAGTGAAGTAGGAATGAGCCATTGATGTTGTAGAGCAGTGGCGGATCTAGAAACTATTATGGTTGGGGGCACACTTAGGAGGGTCGAAAAAATTTCGAAACCGAACAATTCGTCCGAACCAAAAAAGGTTTCGGGTTTTCATTTTCAGCTTAAACTGTTTGGTTAACCGAATAAAGATAACTGATGCGGTTGATGTAAGCGAGGCATTGACCCTACAATTTATATTTGTTGAGTGAATATGACTTGTATATTTACCTTTTCATGTGTGGTACTGAGTATCCTGCTTACTGAAATGCAATGATGTGGTGGAGAGTGACTTCTGAGGCTTATGTTTTAATCTTTTAGTACTCTTCTTAAGATGAGTACCCAAGGAGACCTACCAACTAGGAATTATTCCTTCTGCCTGATCTTATAATTCACAAATAACACTTGGATCTTTAATTGTCTTGCATACTGCTTTTCAACACAAAATTGCAAAATTAACCTAACATTTCCATTTGTCTAACGTTTCCATTTTCCTACAAAATTAACCTAACATTTCCATTTTCCTACAAAATTGCAAAATTAACCTAACATTTTCATTTGTCTATAAAATTGCAAAATTAACCTTACATAAAGTATTTACCAAATCATCAATTGTGAAGCAAACAACGAAATTAAATCAAAGCCATTCAAAATTAAATATTGGAATTTGGGAATCAAAAATTTTACCCAAATCAAATTAGAGGCCTCGCCAGGGAAGAAGCAACCAGCAGCCAGCCGCACGATGCAGCGCCTGCACGGTCCGTCGTGAAGACTGAAGCGCAGAAGTGGTGAAGTGAAGGGCAAGGGCTGAAGGCGTGCGTGAAGATTGATGAAGAAGGAAATGGAAGTGGGGACTTCAAAATTTTCTTGTTGGGGGCCCAATTGTATTAAATTAAAAACTACAAGTAATTTTTTTTGGGCTTTGTAAAATATATTTTGTTGGGGGCCCAGGACCCCAACCACCTCTTGATGCATCTGCCACTGTTGTAGAGTGTAAATAATTGAAGAAGAACCAACCAATTAAGTGTTTGGAGTTGGATTGAGAAGGTACTAGTGTTGATTTTGCTTTATATAGAAGACGTGGGATGTAGTAAATGGGACAAGTAGATGAGTTAGTGTTATGATGCTCCTTATTTTGGTTTTGGACAAGTAGATGAGTTGGTGTTTAAACGCAAAGGCTATAACAACTTGATTAAAGAAACCTTAACATATTATTTTAAAGCAAACACTCAACTATAAGATCACATTTATGAACAAAAAACACTAATGGGTCTCTCGGTCTATGAAGGAAAAAGCTAGACAATTACCGCACTTGGATGTTTTTAATTGGGCATCATTTGGACTTTTCGCCGTGGGCACCAAAAATCTTAGGACCGGCCCTGATAGAACGTAATGATGAAGGTAAACCGATTTTTAGGGGTTTAACGTAATGATCTCTCACGGAATCCTCGTCGATATCTCATCATAATAGAACGTAAACTGATTTTTGGGGTTTTAATAGTTTAACGATTTGGTTGTGTTGATGAAATATTTGGTTATATTTCATGCAAAGAAAAGAATTTTTTTTTGATGATCTTGTTTTGATGTTTGATGTATAGTTGTATAAAAATGGCCAACTATCAGCCCCTTGTTTGTGACATTGGAACTGGAATGATGAAGGTAAGTAATGGTTCATTGTATTATTTGCTTCAGCTATTGGTACTGTTATATTTATGACTATAGAAAAGTAAAATCGATCTATCATCATTGTTGGGGTTCAACACTCATTACCAACAAGCATTAGAATAGACATATTCAGATCAACTTTGTGCCTATATTTGGATTTAATTGGTTTGGTTCGTTGTTAAATCTACAGGTTGGGTTTGCTGCTGAGGATGCCCCCAGGGCAGTCTTTTCTAGCATCGTAGACATACCACATCACACTGGTGTTAGGGTAGGCATGAACCAGGATGAGGGTCAATCCAAAAGACATGCCATTTCATTGAAATATCCTATCGAGCGTGGAATTGTTAAGAACTGGGATGGAATGGAAAAGATTTGGCATCGCACTTTCTATGATGAGCTTCGTGTTGATCCTAAACAACATCCTGTGCTTTTAACTGAGCCACCTCTAAATCCCAAGGCTGATAGAGAGAAGATGGCTGAACTCATGTTTGAGACCTTCAAAGTTCCCGCCATGTATATTGCTCTCCAGGCTGGGCTTTCCATGTTTGCCGGTGGTCGTACGACTGGTTAGTCGTCTTGGTTTTACAGTCTTGGTCATTATTTAATTGCCAATGCTTGATGTTTAAAATTGCATAGGTATCGCGGTTCATTCCGGGGATGGTGTGTCATACGCGGTGCCATGTCTCATAGGTGGTTATTTTTTTGAAGCCATGACCCGTGTAGATGTTGCTGGTGGTGACATTACAGATTATCTGATGACAACCCTCACGGAAAGAGGTTATGACATCGCTGAACGGGAAACAGTCCGTGACATTAAAGATAAGTTTTGTTATGTTGCTGGTAATTGTGAGCAAGAGTTCGAGAGGAGCTCCTCTGCCACAAAGGAGTACTTGTTGCCGGATGGGCAAGCCTTTGCAATCGGAGCAGAACGTTTCTGTTGCCCCGAGGTCCTCTTCCGGCCATCTTTAATCGGAAGGGAAGGTCTCGGCATCCATGAAATGGTTTACAGCACAATCAGAAAGTGTTGTGCTAAAATACTAAATATTGATGTCTGTGGGAAACTCTTCAACAACATTATTCTCACAGGTGGTTCAACCATGTTACCAGGATTTGCTGACAGGATGGAGAAGGAAATCACCGTTCTTGACAGGCAGGAGAAGAAGTGCCCTCTTACGGACCTGAGGAAGAGGATTATTGCAACCCCGGAGAGAAGGTGGAGTGCTTGGATTGGTGGATCCATGCTTGCATGCCTCAGTACCTTCCCAAGGGTATGATCAAAATCTTCACTGGTCTCAAATATTATTAATATGATAAATTTGTGATGGCCGTTTACCAACACAAACCGGATAAGCACTTACCGGTTAAAAACCACCCTTGCTTACCTTACCGGACTTGGTCATCAAAATAGCATAGTATAAGTTTCTCTTACCCGGTATGCTTTAACCTTGTAAGAGTCATCTCTTAACTATGGGAAAATAATTAGAGTGTAAACGTCTACCTCACTTACGGGGTTTGATACAATCACGATAGAATTGTTGGTAAGGATCATCATCTCTTACCCGGTAAGAGGCAATAAGTGTTTAGTAAGCAACCCCTAACCTGTATTGATTTTGTCTGAATCAGCTGTATATTTCAAAGACCGAGTATGAGGAGCACGGCCCATCCATCCTCCATGAGAGATTCTTCTAATTGTGGGGGTATGTGGCTTCTGTAAGCATCTTTTTTGCATGCTCCACATCCAAAACCTTTCTCATTAGGATTTCAATGTTTTTTTAATCCAAGTGAATGTCCATATCTTTCTGGTTTTAATGTTTATATTTTGTTGAACCCTCGTAAACATAAGAAATTTCATCGCTTTTGAATTTAACTTGATATATATCTAATGCAACTTAAATATTATCTGTATAGTAATAAGAAATTTCTATAGACAATTTTAGTAGCTATAGCTTGTTGAAGTGTGATTAAGGCATCTTTTGCGCATTATGCAGCTACTTTTAGCAATTTAAATGTTGCAAAATGTTTGTTAAATATGCAATGGTTGGGTCATTTCTCTGTTGTTGGTGTGCAAAACAAAATCTGTTGAGTGGCAGCCGATATCAGATTGTTTTTCTGCCAACGGTTAACAGCCAAAATATGTGTCTCATGAACTCCACCTTCCTCAACTGTACCAGTCCTACAATCATTTTGATCTTGGGGAAGGTAAATCCTCCTTACCTGTTAGGCTAATATATCTCTACCATCTACTGCTCTACATAGAAATTTTGCACATTGACGATGATGAATGTCAAAATAGGAATCGGATCTTCAAGGTAGAAGTTTACTAAGGGCGCGTTAGGTGGGACTGTCAAGTCTGATGTTTGGTACGATCATGCTAAGAATGTTACATTTTAGTTCAATCTTGACATGGACTGGTGTTCTGAGTCTTGTTTTCCATGAAAAGAAATAAAGGTTTTGAATTTGTCTTTACTTTGGTAAGAGAAATATGTAGTGCTCAAGTGAAACAAAATTTCTCAAATTTGTTTATGCTAATAAAATGTTTGATATTTATTTTACTAAAGGGCCTTACCAAACGCTTACCGGCAAGAGAAATCATCGTCACTTATTTTATTTTTGAGCACGGGTTTTGGCGGTAATCATGTAACATCCTCGACTATCAAAGTGGATTGTTGGTAAGGGTCGGGTCTTACTTGGTCCTTGTTATGCACATGGCCCCTAAATCCTCTAACATAATTTCTCATGTAACTTGCTTGGATTCATGTCTATCCCATGCCAGGCTTGAGAGGGATGTTAAGAGTGTTATATTTCAGTCGGATATTGACATGGATTTGTTTGTATTGTGCAGGGGAATTTTTGGCGATTGTGTAAAAGCTGTGGGTGGGTTGCTGAGGACTTGTGTACATTTTGAGGCGTAGTAAAGCACAAATACTTTGAGGGTCCTTTTTTGTTCTTTTTGCAATATGTTGAAGATCGTATGTATAGGATACTTTCTTATACTTGTAATGAGGTTAGCATTTTTGAACTCTTCAAACAGCTTGGAAACAGGAAACTCTGTCAAACACGTGGTTTTTCAACCTAAAAAAAGAAAGAATATATACATATATAAATATTTACATATATATATATATACATATATATATATATATATAGAGAGAGAGAGAGAGAGAGGGGTTGGTTATTATACAACTCATGACATTTGTACAACCAATATAACTCAATATCAACTGTCAATTTCATTTGATTAAGATGTGATTACATAGAAGTTTTGATTGTTTTCTAATATAAAGTATTGATCATAATTAATGAACCATATTCAGCTTCTATAAATATTCATATCATAATAAATGAATTTTTATTATTTTCATAAATATCTCAATTTATTAGGTTGCATTGGTTATACAAATGCAACAGGTTATATTTGAAACAATCTCTCTCTCTATATATATATATATATATATATGTATATGGATGATCATGTTTATATGTTATCAAGTCTTGTTACAATTGATTTGAAGTGTGTTGACGGTAAAAGATGAGATATACTAAAGGGTTATTGGTCTAACGAACTGGGCTTGTTTGTAAATGCTAATATCTTTGAAAATGTGAACGGTTTAAGTCTCATTAAAAATGAGGAATCTATATAAAGTTTGTCGTGTATAAACATTATATACTTTTAAAAAAAGAGTTGATATATATATATATATATATATGTATCACTTTTTATTTGTTTAGGGAGTGTTTGGTTAGAGGTATTAGAGGTATTAAGCAGTAATCAATCAGAATGAAAATAAAAGAAACTGTTTGGTTTTCTATAATATAATGGGCTTATTCCTCTATAAGCCTGAAATTTCACTCCTGGTTAAATTGGGAGAAATGAAAATTCATTCCTTATCATTTTCATCCTCATTTTTATTCCTTAATATGAACCAAACAGACCCTTAGTTTTTCATTATCATATCTATATCAATAAGACATCTTATGAATGATTTATGTTTGTAGAATATACATAATTTTAGTAATTATATTTTAATATCATCTACAATTCTTTAAAAATTCTCTAAATTGAAAAATTAAAAATCAAAATGTCAAAAAGACAATCAGATTCAACTTTTATAATTTTTATTTTTAATATTAATAACAATTAAGTGATGTTTAATTAGAGGTATTAAACAGTAATTAATAGGAATAAAAACAAAAGAAACCGTTTGTTTTTATATAATATAATGAGCATATTCTCATATAAGCCTAAATTTTCATTCCAGATTAAACTAGGAGGAATGAAAATTTATTCCCATTTTTTATTCCATGTCGTTTTATTTCCCTGTCTGAACCAAACAGATTTGATATCCCAATAAAATATTTAATAAATGTAATATTTGCATACAGTTTATTTAGGGAACAATTGAAAAAAACTCAACGAACTTTCCTATTTTGAATGATTAAGCTCTTAAACTATTTTCTTGAATAAATAACCATTAAACTTTCATATTTTGAAAGCTCTTAAATTATTTTCTTGAATAAATAACCATTGAACTTTCTTATTTTGAATGATTAGTTACTTAAACATGTTTTTTCTTCAATAAATAACTATAGAACTTTTAAAATTTGGCTATCTACATTATTTTAATCCAAAAATTTTACATGTAACCGACTAAAAATTTTTAAAGTAAAAAAATCTAAATAAAGTTTACCTTTCCAAAACCTTATGCCATTCAAACTTGTCACATCCAACGACATCACTCCCCTTTGTCGCCTTATCGTTGTCTTTTCTCCATAAGTTGGGTACAGAGCGAAACGACGATAGATGGCAGAGGGAGCTATGACGTTGGGTCGCAAGGAATTTGAATGTCATAAGATTTAAGAAAGATAAAACTGATTCAGGTCTTTTATTTTAAAACCTTCTTAACCGATTACATGTAGTTTTTTTTAGGTTAAAATGATGTAGGTGACCGATTTTTATAAGTTCGATAGTTTATTTATTCAAATAAATTATGCAGAGACTTAATTATTCAAAATAAAAACGTTCAATGGTTTTTTTTAATGAAAAAAGTTGAACAACTTAATCATTTAAAATATGGAAGTTGATGGATTTTTTTTTAATTTTTATTTATTTATTAACTATTAAAGTAAAATATATACATATAATATAATCTATTAAAATGTAACACTAAATCATATTAGAACAAAATTGTATTATACATTATAATTTAGTTGTAATGTGGTGGTGAAGACTAAGAATGGTGATTTGTCCCAATCCGATGGGGAACACAGCTTATCCGATTTGATCGGGGTTTGATCAGAAAATAAACCGGAGGCGAGATGTTAATCCTTGTGTCTGTCAGGAACCGGGACGGGACCAGGGGTTGTTACTAAAAACTAGGGTCGGGGATTACAAACCTGTCACATCCCCACCCCATTGGCATGCCTAGTGAAGACCACTTTTGAAATATATATATATATGGTATTGTATTGGTGTAATTAACTATAAAAAAGTATTTGAAATTTTTAAAAGAGGACTAGTATTGCATTTGTATGAACAGTGCCGTTCCTGAGGTTTTTTATGCCCTGTGTGAAGATGCTAAAATATGCCTCTTTGCCTTTTCCTTAAGCAAATGAAACGACAAAACATACAATTTTACGACTAAAGATACAATTTCATTAAAATGAAAAATACAAAGGGGGACATAAAAACCAAAACCCCAAATATAAGTATATCACCTAAAACGATAGTCTTTGTGCATTTCTTGAAGCAAAAATATCAATTATTTTTTCATATTCAACATTCGCTACAAATTTACTTTTAATACTCAAAATTGCTAACCTGTATAGCCTTTCTTGACTCATGGTAGACGGCAAATATGACTTCAGTAACTTTAGCTTTGAAAAACTTCTTTCAACGGATGCTACCGTGACGGGTACAGTCAGCAAAATCCTATATTCAAGCAACACATTTGGAAACATATCCATCTTCTTTGCAAACTCCAAAATCTCAATTGATGTCCATGGTTTTTCTCCTTTATATGCTTCAGACAGTAACATTTCCTGTAAAATTTGCATTTCCATAAACAAATATATCCCATCAATATCACAATCATCACCATTTGTTAATGCAACTTCAAGATTCATACAAGAGTTTTCAATTCTTCATCATTTAAATGAACTAACCTTGACCCATCAAACAAGAAACCAAAAATCGATTAAATTTTTTTTATTTGCTCAAATCTAGTCTTCAATTGAGTAAAGTCATATCAACCAAAACAAGAAAATAATCAGTTCTAAATGTTTCTTGAGCAGATTGTTGTTCTCTTTCCGTATTTGGAATCTCATCAAACTGTTTTTTTCTAAAATAAGAACGTTTTATCGGAAACTCAGGCTCAATTCCAATTTCATTTGCAATATATTTAGCTTCAATAATGGCAGAAGTAAGTTCAGTCTCCCTATATTTCTCAAAATAACAAACCAATACCTCTAGTTTTTTTACCGCAACATCAAGTATCATATCTTTAGATTGTAACTTTTTGCTAACTAAGTTGATTCTATACAAAATTTCATGCCAAATAACCAAACTGACAATAAATTCAAAACTTGAAAGTTCACCATTTACCAAAGATTCAACATCTCTACATAATTTTCCATCATCGCTAACTTGAGATATTTCAATAAAGCTTCCTTTATTTAAGCAAATTGACTTTTTATAGCTTTAACACTTTTTATATGACTTTCCCAACGGGTAGTAGACAAAGATTTCAAAGTCAAATCATCAATAAACTCAAGTAAAACATTCTATCACTTGGTAGAATTAGCAAACACATTGTATATTGTTTGACATGTTCCAAAAAAAAAAGTTTTTGCTTTATGACAAGAATTTGCCATATCACACAAGACTAAGTTAAGACTATGGCAACCACATGACATATAAAATGCTCTAGGATTTACATCAAGCAATCTTTTTTGAACACCTTGATGTTTTTCTTTTATATTAGATCCATTATCATAACCTTGTCCTCGCACACAATTAATGTCTAAATCTAGAGATTTTAAAATATCTTGTTATACAGTGAAGAGACCTAAACCAGATGTATCCTCTACAACCAAAAATTCTAAGAATAACTCTTCTACACTTAAGGGAGCAGACGACATATCAACACATCTTATAATCAAAGTCATTTGTTCCTTGTGACTTGCATCAGGAGTGCAATCAAGAATTACGGAAAAATACTTTGCCTCTTTAATTTTTTTAATAATCACACTCTTAACTTCAAATGCCAATTGTTGAATCAGTTCATTTTGAATTTTATGGCTAAGATAATGATAATGAGTTTCTTTGTCTTTAATTAGCCAAAAATATTGTTTCATGACAGGATCAAACTCCGCAATCAGTTGAAGTATACCCAAAAAATTTCCATTAGAATTTTGATAAATTTTTTCATTTGATCCACGAAAAGCCAAATTATATTGTGCTAGACACTTCACAACAACAATTATTCTAATCAAAACTTCTTTCCAGTTATCTGTATCTTTATTAATCAATTCTTGTAATTCTTTATCAATTGTTTGATTTTTATTCAATCTCACTCACAACTCAGTCCAAGTTCTCAAGTTAATCATATGCTTAGAACTATTTTCATGCAAACATAATGTTTCACCTAAATGCCTCCAATCATTTATCCCTTTGGTAGCTAATTGACTTCTAGACCAAGCAATTTTGAATATCTTACAACAAAAACAAAAAACTTTATCCAACTCTTTTGAATAAACCAACCATTTTCTATCATAAGAATCATCATTTCGTAATTTACAGACATAATGTTCACAAGAAAAGTGTCTACCTACTTTATCATTTGGAAAGTTGATGTTGGTTTCCCTTATAGGTCATTTTTCAGCAAGCAAATCTTTCATTTTTGAATCTAAATCATCCCAAACCCTTGGATCAAAAATATTCAAAGTAACTTCATCATTACATGGATTTTCATTGTCCCCAACTTCATTAGTACACCAATTTTCAATATTTTCAACAAAATCATTGGGATTTTCAGAAACATTTTCAGTGGGATTTTCAGAAACATTCTCAGTGGGATTTTCAAAAATATTTTCAGTGGGATTTTCAGAAACATTTCTAATGGGATTTTCAAGCACTTTTTCAATGGGATTTTTAGACACATTTTCATGCCTAACAAAATATTGATTTAACGATCCCTGTAAAGATTGGGCAATATCTTGTTGTCTTTTCTTTCTTTCTCTATTTCGTGCACCTGATGGTTGTGATATAGGAAACATGTCTAATACCTATGAAAATCAAGCAACAAATACCCAAGCAATAGTCAAGCAACAAGCATAGAATGATAGAACTTGGATTAAGCTCGTGCTTCCTTTCCAAATTGAAGACTCGTTCTTGAAGACTTGAAGACTTGGCCCTGCTTCCAATCCAAACTCGTTCAACAGTTCCAACTTGGCAACTTCGGACTTCCAATTTCCAAAATCCAAGCCTCCAATTAACTGTATCTACTATCTAGATTTCAAATTTGAAGAATGAATTGAAGAATTGAGATTTGAGAAACAAATCATTAATCATTAGATCAAACAATTTGGTACATATGCTCAAACATCTAATCTGTTAGAATCATAGAATGTGGGATAGTGAGACTTCGAGACTCTCGAGTATATCTGTATATAGTGGAGTCTAGGAGAGTAGGAGACTTACCAGTTACCATGGTCCATGTCGAGCAGATGGCAGTCGGCACTCGGCAGACGGACCAGTCTAGTACCCAGTAGCCAATCGTCGCATCGACTCCTCGATTCAAGGCCATGGACACAGTCGTTGCCCTTGCCTTGTCCGTTAGAATAGTTACCATTATTGTTAATCATCTTCCCCTAATCCCCTGCGGCTATGCTTCTGGAATCGGAACGTCATCACTCGTTCTGTAAAATCAAAAAAATCGAATGGCGAACAGGAACAACAAGGCTGCAAGGGTGAACTGTGGCGTGAAATGAGGGGCGTCCAATGCTCCAATTCAATCTTGGGTTTGGGCGAGGGCTTGTTTACAGTAAAGATTTAAAGCCCAAGTCTTCAATTTTTAAATCCAAATGGTTAAAAGACCCAAAAATGAAAACTAATACTATAGTCCATATAAAATTTTGATGCTCCTTTGGGCTTTGATGCCCTGTGCGACCGTACGGGCTGCACGTGCCTAGGGCTGGGCCTGTGTATGAATAGTGTTTTAGAGTATCTCCAACAATTTATATCAAAATTATTTAAAACGCTGACAGTAAAGTTAAAATCTCTAAAAAGGTCTAATTTCAATACTTTTTTTATTGGGGAAATTTCAACATTGATTATATTATTAAAATATTTAATAATAAATTAACAAACATATTTTCTCTATTTTTCTTATTTAGGGGTTGTTTAGTTCGTTTTCCATAAAGTTGTGTATGGATGAAGTTGTTTGTATAGATTGAGAAAGTTTTTCTCATGGATGGAAGGGACATGCTTTTTAATTGGAAGGAAAAACTTGTTTTTCTGCATGAAGTCTATCCCTAGAAGTTTTTTTAATAAATCACTTTCTATATCATTAATTCACTACCAAACAATTATATACAGTTGACCGAATAATAAGATACAAATCCTTAATGTCATTACTTGGATGGAGATATGGTGTGCTTGGAATAACAAAATATAGTTTTCGAATCTCTAAGGGGCTGTTTATCAAACGCTTACCTGAGTTAGTATTTACCAAGTGACATTACCTCACCGGATGAATATGGTAAGGATCAAGAATCTTACCCGGTAAGAGCGAGACAAGGACCATGAGTCTTACTCGGTAAGTGAAAACGACGACTCTTACCATGGTAAACACTTACCGGGTAAATTGTTGCATATGATGTTGTTCTGGTCGACTAAAATCATACCTGGTAAGTAAATAATAGTGTTAGATTTTACCGGTAAGCACTTATCGAATAAGTGTTTGGTAAACAACCCTTAATTTTTTTTAAAAAAAAGTCTACTTTTATCCTATTTTTTCCATTTTAAAGAATTTTTTGAAAAAGTTTATAAAATGCTAAAATAGATTTAAAATTTAGTTATCTATTTTTTTTAAATTAAACATTTATTTTATATAGAAATAAAAATATTTAAACACATACAACCAAAAATAATTGACATATACAAAATTGAACAGGCTGATCGAACGGTGAAGATATAAAAGTGAAAATAGATCAAAAGACCGGACAACTTGCATTCTGCAAGTCTGTCACCGCCACGTCACCCTAACATTCCTCAGGCCGGAATCATCTCGTCTCTCGTTTTAAAAAAACACCTCCTAAATTCTTTCATTTAACACAAGTACAGACACAGCGAAGAGAATAGAAGCTTAGGTTAAGCGGTCATCTTTCTTCTTCGATCTGTTTCTGGTTCATTTAAGCAATCAATTCAAGGGTTTGTTGTTTCTATCCATGAATCTTCTTTGTACTCGGCTTCATTTCTACGTTTTCTTTATGAAATTTTGTTGCTTTAAGTTTCCAAGCTGAATCAGTTGATACTCATTAGGATACATGGCGTATTTGAGGGTTTTAATTCAAGTTCTTGCCTTTTTCTTCATGATTTAGTTGTTTCAATGAGCAATTTTGTACTCATCGCTTTCCTTTTTGCTATATCTGTTACGATTATCGGTTCTGATTCTGAGTTCTATGGATCTGCTTTTTGAAATTTATGTCTGATGTACTATTTTGAATATGAATAAGTCAGATTTGTTCATGCATTTGTTCTTATTATGGTTGGATTATCTTCTTAGATTACCGTGATCTGTAGCTAGGGAATTTCTGATCTGTTTAAGTCGTATATTATGTTTGATTTCGTTGGATATGTCAAATTGTGAACAAGGTTTTAAATAGTATATTCTCCTTTGCAGCCATGGCTAGGCCACCAAGACTTTTTAAGGCGTGGCAAATATACATACACATCACACACACATATAATATATATATATATATATATATATAGAGAGAGAGAGAGAGAGAGAGAGAGAGAGAGAGATTTGGTTTCAAATAAGAACGGTCTCGAAACAAGAGAACACGAAAATGGCCAAATTAACTTGTGATTTTATTACGCGGTGACTTTGGCCGCGACCTAGGTTGCTTTTTTCAAGTTGCCCACACACCTTTGCATTGCTGTTTTCAGTAGTCACACATGATTTCCATGTAAAATCACATGTGATTTGGTCGTTATGGTGTTCTCTTATTTTGACCCGGTTCACATTTGAACCTCCCTTTATATATATACATACATATTTGTTATCTTCTATTGCTCTAATCTAAGACCATATAGAAGTAGATTATATACTTAAACATAAAAAGAAAACACTAAAAAGGTAAAAATAAATTCAAATAACGCCTTACAAAAAATGCACATTGGACCATGGTGAGCCTTTTTAGAACTGTGATTGTGAAGATCCAAGGTCGTGGGTTGTGTAATATAATTGGTGAATGTGGTGTGAAGTTTCTTCAATGCATCCCGTTTATCCATTGTTTTAGGTCGGACCAGGGTTTGGTAATGGTATGTGTAGGATCTTAGTGGTCGCAAGTTATCACTCATTTCATGGTTTGTGTAGTTGGATGTCCAAGTATTAATAATTTTTTGACACTTTCATAAAAAGATTGTTTGAAATTGTGTCAATAGGTTGTACAGCTGGTGATTTGTCATAAATTGAAAGTTTGGAGCAAGAACTTTTTTTGCAAAATTTCTTGGCTCAGACCCTACCCCACTGATCTGTTGTAGCAGTAGAGGTGTGGTTGTAATCCATATGAGTGAGGTCTCGGGTTTTGAGATTGGGCACCACTCCTTCAATGGGATGTATGCCTGATTTACCTCCCTTGTGATAACCGTGCGACCAGTGCGGTGGGGGTGCTCCAGAGGGAGGGTGGTGTCTACCCTTCTTTTATATGTTAATGAAATATTTCTGCATGTTTTTTGTCAAATGGGATGTTAAAGATTTTGTTGTCCTCAACAGATTTTGTTTTGATGTTTGTGGTACAGTTCTATAAAAAATGGCCGACACCGAGGATATTCAACCCCTTGTTTGTGACAATGGAACTGGAATGGTGAAGGTTAGTGTACTCTATGTTTTTTTAAGTTATCTTATTATATATTGTTGATTGTATTATTTGTGTTGGTGGTCTTTGACTCAACGGGTACCAACCTATCCGCTTGAACTAGTGGTTTGTGGGTTCAAACTCATCATTAAAATATGTATGTATATGTTGATTTTACCATGACTGCAATTTTAGAGAGACGCGAAAGCGAATTAGGGTCAGCTTTAGTGAAAAACTGCAAAAAATGAAAAACTGAGGAACACCTTGGTAACCGTTCATCTGGATGGTATGCACATGTGCATGCAAGTAATTTGTAAGCGATTTTTCCGGTATTCACATGTGCATAGCGTGCACACGTGCATATAAACCAAGAAACAAGTTCAATTACTTGTATGCACATGTGCATATAGTCCAGATGAATGGTTACCAGGGTGTTTCTCAGTTTTTCATTTGTTTGGGATTCTCCCCTGAACCCCCTCTCTCTATATATATACACACATGAGCAGGGTCAAGTTCAAGTGAAAACCGTAAAAATTTGAAATACTAAGGAATACCCTAATTGTCATTCATCTGTACGGTTTGCACATTACTTGTATGCACATGTGCATTCCGTATGGATGAATGGTTATTAAGATGTTACTCAGTTTTTTTTTTGGGGGGGGGGTGTTGTTTCCTGAACCCTCTCTCTATATATATATTGCCTTTTGAATTAGATCAATTATTGCCTTTGGTATAATTAAATCAGTTTTCTTTGTCATTAAATTTATAGGCCGGATTTGCAGGTGATCACGCACCAAGGGCGGTCTTTCCAAGTATTGTTGGTAGACCACATCACACTGGTGTTATGGTAGGCATGGGTCAGAAGGATGCTTATGTTGGAGATGAGGCACAATCCAAAAGAGGTATCCTTGCATTGAAATATCCAATCGAGCATGGAATCATCAGCAATTGGGATGATATGGAAAAGATTTGGCATCACACTTTCTACAACGAGCTTCGTGTTGCTCCAGAAGAGCATCCCGTTCTTCTCACCGAGGCACCTTTAAATCCCAAGGCCAATAGAGAGAAGATGACCCAAATCATGTTCGAGACCTTCAACATTGCCGCTATGTATGTTGCCATCCAGGCTGTGCTTTCCTTGTATGCAGTGGTCGTACAACCGGTTAGTCGTCATTGATCTTGCGGTTTTATTCATTATGTAATTGCTTATGCTTGGTGCTGAAGGGTTGGGTTCCGTTGAGAATGAAAGTTATGGTGAGAAGGGATCTCCACCCTGGATCAATCCTAATTGAAAAGAACCACTAGATCAACACTATGAGATACACGGGATCATTTCCCTTTTGAAACGCAATTCATGGGTTGTTTTGGGATTAAAATTGATCAAGGGTCCAAATCCCTTTCTTACACTTCTCATCTCAACTCCTATCCTCACACGATCCTTTGTCTAATGCTGAAACCCGTTTAATATTTTTTCGCAGGTATTGTTTGGATTCCGGAGATGGTGTTTCACACACGGTGCCAATTTACGAAGGTTACACACTTCCTCATGCCATCCTCCGTTTAGATCTTGCTGGTCGTGATCTTACAGATTCCTTAATGAAGATTCTCACCGAAAGAGGTTATATGTTCACCACCACTGCTGAACGGGAAATTGTCCGTGACATGAAGGAAAAACTTGCATACGTGGCACTTGATTACGAGCAAGAGCTAGAAACTGCCAAAAGCAGCTCTTCTGTTGAAAAGAATTATGAATTGCCTGACGGACAAGTTATTACGATCGGAGCAGAGAGATTCCGTTGCCCGAAGGTCCTTTTCCAGCCATCACTTATCGGAATGGAAGCTGCTGGTATCCACGAGACCACCTACAACTCGATCATGAAGTGTGATGTTGATATCAGGAAGGATCTTTACGGAAACATTGTTCTCAGTGGTGGTTCGACCATGTTCCCTGGAATTACAGACCGGATGAGCAAGGAAATCACCGCTCTTGCTCCTAGCAGCATGAAGATCAAGGTTGTTGCACCCCCGGAGAGAAAGTACAGTGTCTGGATCGGAGGATCTATCCTTGCATCGCTAAGTACCTTCCAACAGGTATATCAAAATCTTCATTTACCTCGAATACTATTATTATATATGATGAATACCTGAGACTTAAGGGGCTGAATGGTTGGTTTTCCATTAAGGGGCTGAATGGTTGGTTTTCCAATAAGGGGCTGAATGGTTGGTTTTCCATTAAGGGGCTGGTTGGTTGGTTTTCCATTAAGGGGCTGAATGGTTGGTTTTCCATTAAGGGGCTGGTTGGTTGGTTTTCCATTAAGGGGCTGAATGGTTGGTTTTCCATTAAGGGGCTGAATGGTTGGTTTTCCATTAAGGGGTTGGTTGGTTGATTTTCCATTAAGTTTTGCATGGATAAAATTGTAGGTGTGGATTAAATGGGAGGGGCAAGTTTGGAGAAAACTTGGCTTTCTTCATAAAGCTCCCCCCAGAAACTTATTGAATAAGCCATTTTCTATATTATCTAGCCACCTACCAAACAGTCATGTATAACCGACCAAGTAAATTGTGAGTTTTATTAAGCTCATTAAGCTGCTAAGAAACAGACCCTAAGTCATGTATGGATAAAGCTGTCTCTGTGGATTAAGTATAGATTGAAAAAGGTTTTGTTTGGGAGGGTTTTTCCATAGATGGAAGGAGCGTGTTTTTTAATTGGGAGGTTCAGGTTCGGTTTTGCATAAAGCTCCCCCCTAGAAGCTTACTGAATTAGCCACTTTTTATGTCATTAAGCCACTAGCAAACAGTCATGTATAGCTGATCAAATAAGGTAAGAGTCCCATTAAGCTGTTAACAAACAATGCCCTAACATGCTTTGCTTTTGTCTGAATCAGATGTGGATCTCAAAGGGTGAATATGACGAGTCCGGCCCATCCATCGTCCACAGGAAGTGCTTCTAAGTTCCGAGTATGGATGTTGTTGCTTTTGGCTAAGTTTCTGGTTGGTTGGTCTTTTTGACTCTTTAATTTCTATTTCGTTATTCCCTTTTTCATGTTATGCGAACTAAAAGACTGGCGGACGTCAATTTGTGTGGAGTGAGTTGGGTAAATGAACGAATGAATGAGGAGTTAAACTCGATACCACCTGATGTTGTTTCTTATATATTTCAGCCAGCAATCCTTTGTAGTTGAAAAGGGCTTTGTTATATGGTTGGTTTATTTTTATACTACATTGAGGATTATGTTAAATACCTACTGTACAAGAAATTTTCTGCTTGTAATCATTTCAAAATAAAGATTATCCTGCAATTTTTTCTGCTTGTGGTCATTTCAAATCGACATAAATACGTTTTTATATCTATTGACGGGTTCATAGGGTTCATGTGAAACGCTCGTTTCACATGAAATTTGTAAGTTTTAGGGTCTTTTTGTCAACAAGTATGCTATTCTTATCGAAGGATATTTGGCTTACAAGTATCTGGTAACCTAGCATTTCTAGAGGTTAAAGGTTCCAACCTCACCAAATGTGAGATGGGTGTTTGAGTTTCATTTGCCGTATATTAACATTGCATACTAAGGGGTTGTTTACTAAATGCTTACCCGGTAGGTGCTTACCAGACAATTTTTCTCACCGGACGAACATGGCAAGACCTAAAAATCTTACCTGGTAAGAGCGATGATAATGATAGAGTCTCTTACCCGGTAACTGAGGCTAACGACTCTTACCCGGGTAAGGGCTTACCAGATATATTGTTGCATACGATACCATTTTGATATTCTACAATCTTACCCAAAATATAAGTTATAGTGTTGACTTCTAACGGTAAACACTTATCGGATAAACATTTAGGTAAACAGCTCCTAACTTGTGGCTCATGTCAAATGGTCGTTCCAATTTGCAAGTTTTTGGTCTTTTTGTTCATGCGTGCTCATATTTACCGAAGGACTTTTGGTCCAACGGTAATTGGTAATCCGATATTTCTAAAGGTCGATTCTAACCTTACCCAAAGTGAGATGGGTGTATAAGTTTCATTTATTCATATATAAATATTATATATAAAAAACCCAAAAGTTATGATTGATTTATGGTCAAAAGTTTTGATTGATTCTAGACTTCTAGTACAAGAGATCATGTGTGAAGTACAATAATTAGTTTTAGGATATTATTTGCTTTTAAATGAAAGTTGTCTCTATTTGGTCCCCATCTTGGACCTAAATTGATCATGTTTTTTTAATTAACCTGGATATCTAAATTGCTATGCGAGTCGATTAATCTCAAGCCGACCATCTGTTTTGCAGATAGTCCAGAGTTACTGCATTTGAACTTCCGTGGCTATAAGAAGATTTTTATTCCTCCTTGGATTTAGACCTGGGACTTTCAAGCACTTTTGATCTTTGGAGCCCAAACTCAAACCAATCAGACACCAACATTGTGGTTATCATATTATGATGTGGTAGGGAAGAAAATAGATGGTGGTGTATCATCACTTTTGTTTGATTTTTCTTGGCTTTTTCTTAAATTCTGTAAAGTAATTGGTTAAAAGTTATATATAAAAATTGGTTTAAAGTTATATATAAGTTCTGTAGACTAGTTGGTCAAAAGTTTTAGTTGAATTATATAGACCAGTTAGTCAAAAGTTTTATATGAACCACGATTTGGAACATATGTTTTTAAACATTATAAGTGATCATATGATTGGATGATCAGGTCATATAATCAATTTTGTAACATGTTACAGGATGTTTGGTAGTTGTTGAATGATTAAGAGACTCTCATGATATAATGTAAAATGAAATATAATTGTTTGGTAATTGTTTACAATGAAATTAGGGCACTGAATGGTTAAGGGAGGTCCAGACAAATTTTTTTTTGTCAAACAAGATTCAGCTTTTAACGATTCAGATGCTGCCTCTTAACGAAACTATTAATAGGTAAACAAACAACCCCTATGGTGTGAATGTGTTTTTGTTGTTGGTGAAGTTGTAATAATTATTTTTAACGATGTTGTGTATATGGTAAATTCTTGTTTAAATGGAGTAATATAGAACATTTGAATATTGATTCTTTTTACTAGTAATTTCAGAGCATACTTTCATAACACTTAGCTTTTTTATGGGATGATTTTCTCCGATAAATTGGCAAACTCACCGCGGTTTTAGTGTTTACCAACAGTGGCCACCAAATATGTCACGAGACCATTGGCATAGAATCTTGCATATATGGTTGTATTCACGTGAGACCAACATGTTTTCACTGAGAAAAAATAGTTAGTTTTAACAATTAACAACTAGTTTAGTGTTTGTTCCAAAAGCTCTCTATCAATATGATAGTAAAAGCGATGATAATAATAGTATATACAGTCCAACTAGATCTGATTTTCAGTCTGAAATAGACAGAATTAAAAATCAATTATGAGTAATAAAATTCAAATTAACTGTAATAAAGATAATATAATAATAAAAGGAATAATAGAAGATATTTGGATAGAAATGGTTCAAGATAATGAATATTTAGAAACATTAAAAAATGATAAACAAACATTAATAATACAAATCTCAAAACAAAAACAAAAACAAAATAATCAAATAGTTCCAGGTTATATATTTATAAGATTATCAAATATTTCAACACGAATTGAATGGGTGAAAGAAATTATAAATTCTAAATTTAAAGAAATTAATCATTATTCAAATAAATTAATAATTTGCTAAAATGTCTCAATATCTTTTCAAAGAATTCTATGTTAATCATAATAAAGAAAAAGAACATAAGTTAGTAATATGTTAAATGGCCAATAAAATACAAATAAATGCTTGTCCAGATAATAAGATAAGAGTAGATTATCTTAAAAGAGAATGGAAAAATTTAAGAAACAATCAAAAAGCTATAGAAACCCTAGAAGTAGAACTCAATCAACTATACAATAATAATCCAATAAACATGCATATTCAAGATCCTTATCATCTATACTTTAATCAATATACTACAATAAACGATTTAATAAAAGATTAATAAAAATTAACCATATATGGATAAAATTATTAAAAGATGCTATAAACAAATATACCCATTAAGACAATGGAATTTAAAGTAGATATGCAATTTCTCAGCAACGAATACATGGCTGAGCATAATAGAAAGAAAAGAGATTGGTATACGAAGCATGTTAATAATTATCAAACAGAACTACGACATCAAATTGATTGGAGAAATTTTGTAAGAACTAATAATGTTCATACAACTTTCTTTGAATGGTATGAAATATTATGCTTACAAAATAATATAAAATAATCCATTTTTAAAACTTTATCAAACACCAAAGATTACTCAAACATATAGGGATGTAGCGGAAGATAAAGATGTAACTTCTATTCATCCACCAAAAACTAAAATACATATCCAAGACAATTATTTAGCAGTACCTTTAGTTAAAATAAATACAGGATCTCTTAAAGACGAATTAACAAAAGACATTATTTATCAAAATAACTATACAAATGAAATATTAAATACAATGAGTCAACAATTAAATAGAATAGAAAGTAATCAAAATAAATAAGAAAAAATAGATAATACTTCTAAACAAATAATAGAATCTGAATCCAGTCCTTTATTCAAACCTCAAGAAATAACTGATAATGCCAACTTAGGATATAGTCCAAAATTAATTAAAGAATTAGGAGAAAAATTATCAGGACTGAATTTAAATAAAGATCTAAAAATAAATACTATTAGTCAAAATCAAGACAATGATAGTTCATCTGATGAGGATAATGACGAGATTTCTCAAATACAAAATCAATTTATAAACCATATGAATAAAGTAAATAGACTTAGAYATAAAGGAAATAATTCTACCTCTACTAGTAGACCACAAACATTTAATTATTATCCTAGGTCAACGTTTCCTGACGTTCAATATGAAGATATAGACTTTGCCTTAAATCGAAGTCAATATGATGGTACTTCAGTATATGAATGGAATATAGATGGATATTCAGAACATCAATTATTAAATTTCATCAATGAATTAAATATGGCAGCCAGCGCCTATAAATCTAAAAGAAATAATCAAACCGCAATTGCCTCGTTACCCCTAGGGGTGAGCATAGGCGGGTACCCGCCCTTTTTGACAGGAACCGGAACCGGAACCGGAACCGGCGGTTCTTGAGATATTGGAACCGGAA
>NC_037534.1:13167394-13172685 GCF_001531365.2 Cynara cardunculus var. scolymus | reverse complement strand
AGTTACCCCTTTCCGGATTCACATGCATTTTAAGGGGATGGTGGGAGCAATACGTCTCATCCGAAGAAAAACACACTATTTTAACCGCTAAAAAGACCATGATAAAAACTGAAAATGATCAACAAATTTCCTCCCAAGAAGATGATATAATAAATACTTTACTTTTTGCTATTATTAAAAACTTCATAGGTGATCCAACTGTTTTTCAAGAAAAAAGTCAAGAAATTCTATTAAATTTAACTTGTAGAAAACTTCAAGATTTTAGATGGTATAAGGACATGTTTTTAACTAAAGTAATGTTAAGATCAGATTGTAAGGAAGCTTATTGGAAAGAAAAATTTATCGCAGGACTTCCAAATCTATTTGCAGAAAAGGTTATAAATAATTTAAGAGATAAATATAATAATCAAATACCCTATAAAGATTTAACATATGGAGAATTAATTAGTCAAATTACTAAAGAAAGATTAGCTATTTGTGCAAATTTAAAATTAAATGCTAAGCTTAAAAAAGATAAAATTTCAGGAAAACAAGAATTAGGAGATTTTTGTGAACAATATGGTTTTGAACCAACTCCCTCTTCAAAAAAGAAGAAACATTTTTCAAAACGAAGATATTCAAATAAACGATATTCCTCAAAATATAAAAATGATAAGAAAATAGATTATAAAGACTATAAGAAAAATAAACCATATAAGAAAACTATAAAAAAGCAAACAAAGATAAACAAAAGGTTTCAAAAGATATAGTTATATGTTACAAATGTGGTAAAACATGCCATATGACAAGAGATTGTTATGTTAAGAAAAGAATTAGAGAATTAAATCTTTCAGATCAATTGACAGATAAGTTGAATAAATTATTTCTTAATGAAGATAGTTCTTGTAAATCTAGTTTATCTGATTACGATCAAAATGATTTAAATATTATAGAAAATAGTTCAAACTCGTCTAATTCAGATTCAGAATGTATAGGTAATTGTACATGCTATCAAGTAAATGTAATTACAAACAAAGATAAAAGAATATTCGATTTATTAGAACAAATAACGGATCCAATAGTTAAAAAAGAAATATCTGACAATTTCTTTGATCTAAATAAACCCAAAGAACCCATAATCCAAACAAAAGAATTTAATCTGCAAGAAATATTTTCAAGATTTAATAAACCAAAAATAACTAATGTTCAAGAATTACAAAAAAAATTAAATAATGTAAAAACAGAAATAAGATTAATTAAAGATAGATTATCTCAAGTTGAAAAGAATAAAGAAATACATCAAGATAAAGAATCTTCTAATAGCGAAGATGCTGAAATTGAAATAGAAAAGCCTACTGTTCATAAGATTTCAAAAGGGATCAATATACAAAGATGACATACAATTATAGAACTTTGTGTTAAGAATGAATTTAGAGTTTCTGTAATAGCATTAATAGATAGTGGTGCAGATATGAATTGTATTCAAGAAGGAATTATACCCACTAAATATTATGAAAAAACTTCTCATAGATTATCAGGAGTAGAAGGTTCACCTTTAAATATTAAATACAAAGTTTCAGATATTCATATATGTAAAGAGGATTATTGCTTTAAGACATCATTAATACTTACTAAAAATATGACTTCAACTTTAATCTTTGGATTACCCTTTGTTTCTCAAATCATACCCTTTTCAGTTTCTAAACAAGGAATTAGCACTACGATATTAAATAAAGAATTAGTTTTTAATTTTACAAAACCAATGATGACTACAGAAATTAATGCATTAAAAATAAAATTAATCATGTAAATTATTTTAAGAAATAAAATAAATAATCTAAAAATGAATGATCAATTATTAGATTTAATTAATCAAAATAAAATAAAACAAATCAAGAAGAAATTTGAAGATAATGTTTGCTTAAATATACCTAATGCCTTTTGGCAAAGACAACACCATATAGTTAAATTACCTTATATCAAAGATTTTAATGAAAAAGATATCCCTTCAAAATCTAGCGCAATCCATATGTCTATAGAATTACAAGATCATTGTAAGAAAGAAATTAAAGATTTATTAGACAAAAAAATAATAAGACCGTCAAAATCACCATGGTCATGTTCAACCTTCTATGTAATGAATGCTGCAGAATTAGAAAGAGGTGCACCAAGATTAGTTATTAATTATAAACCACTAAATAAAGTTTTAGARTGGATTAGATATCMTATTCCCAATAAAAGAGACTTATTAAAGAAACTTTATGATTCAAATATTTTCTCAAAATTTGATATGAAATCAGGTTTTTGGCAAATACAAATACATGAAAATGATAAATACAAAACAAGTTTTAATGTTCCCTTTGGTAATTATGAATGGAACGTTATGTCTTTCGGTTTAAAAAATGCACTCTCAGAATTTCAAAACATAATGAATGATATCATCATTCCTATAAGCAATTTTGCCATTGTTTATATTGATGATGTATTAATTTTTTCAAAATCTATTGATCAACATTTTAAACATTTAAATATTTTTTATAATTTAATTTACAAAAATGGATTAGTCGTATCTACTCCAAAAATGAAGCTTTTCCAAACACATATAAGATTTTTAGGACATGAAATTGTTAATCAAACCATTAGGCCTATTCAAAGAAGTTTAGAATTTGCAAATAAATTTACAGATGAAATTAAAGATAAAACTCAATTGCAAAGATTTTTAGGTTGCCTAAATTATGTTCATGATTTCTTTAAAGACTTAGGAATTATATGTAAACCCTTTTATCAAAGATTAAAAAAGAAACAAGAACCATGGACTCGAAAACATACTCAGATTGTCAAGCATATCAAAGAAAAAGTCAAATATTTACCTTGTCTTAATATACCCCATCCTAATGCTCAAATTATTGTAGAAACAGATGCTAGTGATTTAGGATTTGGAGGAATACTTAAACAAAAGATAGATAACAAAAATAATGAAGAATTAGTTAGATATTTTTCTGGAAGCTGGAATGATACTCAAAAGAATTACTCAACTGTTAAGAAAGAAGTTTTAAGTATCGTTTTATGTATTAAAAAATTTGAAGATGATTTATACATAAAACCATTTTTGCTAAGAGTCGATTGTCAATCAGCAAAACCAATTTTAGAAAATGATGTTAAGAATATTATTTCAAAACAAATTTTTGCAAGATGGCAAGCCTTGATAAGTAACTTTGATTTTTAAATAGAATTTATCAAAGGAAAAAATAATTCTTTACCAGATTTTTTATCAAAAGAATTTTTACAGGGAAAATGAAGCCTGCATTATCCCTCCAAACACCAGATCAAAAGAAGAAGAGTGTCGTAACTGTTGGTCAAACTTCAAAGAGTGTTCCAAGCACTGGCCAAACTTCCTCAGACCTTGTTGTTCAGAATAGATTTTCTCCATTGACAAACAATCTAACTTATTCTCAATTGATTCAAAACTCTGTCATGCTTTCTCCAATTACCCCTTTTCAAAAGAAAAACCTTGTTACCTTAAGACCCAGCAAGCTTATCAATACTCCTCAAAAAATTCTTCCTCAAACCAAGTCTAGTAGTTATATTTCAAACCCAAATGAACAATTGGTCAAAATTCTTGAACCTAATGAAGTTCTTGCTCATAAAGCCAGTTTCTCAAGACTTTTAGAAATTGCTTTTCCAAAAGACTCTCTCCACATAGGATGTAAACCCAGAGATTACTATGAAGCCATATTAGCATATACTGGTTCTGTTAATATTACTCATATAAAAAATCCTCAACAAAATTCTTCATACACTATAGACTATTCAAAAGCTCAGATCTTTAGAGTCCTTACTCAAGTTGATCGGGGACTTAAACCTTTCACAAATAAAACCTTGTCAAACTACCCTCAGATTCCTAGCTATAATTACTATGATTATCAAGATGTTTGGTTCAACGTTTTCTACTTAAGATGTTTCTCACATTCATGGTTTATCTTTTTCGACAAAAACTTCAATTTTAACCATGGATATCCTGAGTGGATGATCAAATGGTTTCAATATTTAAGAAATATAATTGAAACTTTTCCTAAGCCTATTCAAGATGGATTTTCAAAGTTTCAAGAGTTATTTCCTCAGAAGATTTCTAAAGGTGAATATCTCCTTCAATTCACCATTCTGTTCAAAATTCCATGGATCTTAACATGGAAATTCTTAATAAAAGAAGACGAAACTACTTCTTCAACATTCCTATACCGCGTATCGAATGTTAAGTGGTGGGATAAGTTACCTACTGATCAAACGACAAAAATGACAATTCAAGGAGTTGTTAATTATTTTACTCAATCCAGAAGCTTCGGTGTTCCAAGTGTTTTAGAGAATGTTCATCATGTTCAAACTAGTCTAACTAAAGAAGAAGATGATGAGCTCCAAAGTCTTTTGAATGCTCCATCTCCAGAAGAAATGCGAAGACTATTTTAATAGATTAAGAAGTCGGCACAGGGTTCATCTAGTTCTAACCCTGAAGATGATCAAAATTTGTTTCAAGATTCTCAAAACCCTTATGATGAGTTTAGTCATCTCGACTAAAATCATGTAAAGCGTGTGTTTTGGTGCTTTGTCATTGTTGGCAAGTTTGTTCATAAAGGATGGTCAAATGGGTTGATGGTCAAAATATTGTCAATATGAATTCTTTATGTATTGGTAAAATTACATGTTGTTCAAATTGATGTTCAGATTTTCAAAGATGCAAGATTATCAAAAGCCAAATGCTTTCTAGAGGAAATTTGATGCATGACAACTAGTTGATCGATGAATGATTAAAAATAGTTGATACTATTCAAAAAAGAAAATGTCCATTTTCAAAGGACGTGAGTTTGTCAGAAAAAAGATGCCTACAAGCGAAGATTGTCAAGATGTCTACAATCCTTGTTTGCCATTCGACGAATTTCAAATGAAAATTTTCAAATCCATAGCAGCCGGTTTCCAGTAAAAGATGGATCAATAATTGTTGCCTTCAAAAGACACGTATCGGTTACAACATTGGAAGACGCCTATATAAAGAGTTCAAAGAATGAGAATTAGAGCATCATAAATTTAGACAATATACATTGTTATGTCTAGAGATAAAAAGTCTTCCCTCATTTTCTCTACTTCAAGATGTTCAATATCCTTAGATTTTAATATCTCAATAGCTCCTGAAGTTTGTTCAAATTGTAGCAAAGAAGTTTGTATCAAAGATTGCTTAAACAAAGAAGGTATTTTTATTTAATGCTTGCCTTATTTATTTAAATTTATCGTAAAACATTTATATTTATCGATCCTGTCAA
>NC_037534.1:13138427-13165513 GCF_001531365.2 Cynara cardunculus var. scolymus | reverse complement strand
CTTTTAAATAATAACATATTTAATAAATTAAACCAATAAAAATATATGATAAATAATAAAATATTATATTTTAATATTAAAAATAATAGTGCGTATCGTATGTTTGATAGATATATAATATACTATAAGGGATACATCTTGATTTTAATGTTTTTTTTTTTTTTTTTGTCTCAGTCGATGTTATAATACGATTTTATGTGGTTTTAGGAAAACGTAATGTTTTTATTTTTGAATAAAATATAAATATGAAAAATATCATAAAAATTGAAAAAAAAAATTATTGATATTAGTACCAAATTATGTTTAAAAATGAGATGTTTATTCTCTATTTACTTATGTTTATCTACAGTTAGTTACATGAATTCAAATATAAAGATTTAATAAGTTGTATTTAAGCACAATTTACTTGTAATATTGAATTTTAAGTAATATACATCAATAAACAATAATTCATACATAATAAACAATTTTTGAGAGTTTTTGACAAATGCTTTGTATAGATGTATTAAGCTTTATAGCATAAGAATCAGTACATACACTAACCTTAATATAGACAGTCCCGATGGGATGGTCCCTTCCAAATGAACAAAATCTGTAAACCATAATTCAAACAACAAATTTCATCCCTTTCAATAAGTTTTGAATATGAACCGAATGAAACCGTCCCCATAACCACCGATCCCCTTATCGGGTCTATACGATTTCCTCGATCCCATTGGGAAGCCCGTTGAAGATAAAAATTACCCGAAACAGCATCCAAACCCAACACCGGCCGAAAAAATGCAAAAAGAGCTGTGAAACAATGGAGTTTCTTTCGTTATACTAACATTACATCTACAGTAACAAAAAAGAGTTGTGAAACAATGGGGTTTCTTTCACTAACAAAAAGAGCTGTGAAACAATGACGTTTCTTTTTACAACCATTCGAACTTCACCATCAAAGTTGTTGTTAGGTAATAGCTTAATGAGCTATATAACATGTATGGCTTATTCGGTAAGTTATACAGAAGTGTTCGGAAATAGCTTAATGGGCCAGCAAAGGACTTATTCGCTCAACACTCAAAGTAGAGTCGTATACATTCAACCAGCCCTTTCCCTCACTACCCTTGAAAAAAACACGCATCCTCCTTCTCCATAGATCTATTGCTCTCTCCTCCTCTTGCCCTCACCGTCTTCCTCCTCCTCTTGCCCTCGGCCCCTCGCCACCATCTTTCTCGTGTAGCCCTCGATCTGTTGTAGATTTGTTTCCATTTCGGAATTTCAAGTATATACATGGTGATTAAACGGATCAAAGAGAAGAAAAAAACTTGCTGCCCTCGATCGATCCATCCCTGAAACACCCTCTCAAACCGACCCTCTTCATCTCTGGAATCGTCCCTCCCAAATTGACCCTCTGGTTTTCGGTTTCTCCCCATGGTCTTTGATTTCTCCCTACGGTTTTCGATTTCTCCCAATGGTTTGTCTTCTAGCCTACGGTTTCTTCTCATGGTTATCGATTTCTCCCGGTGGTTTTCAATTTACTTGTTCTGATCAGATTGGTTTTCTGATCAGATATGTTCTCGATCAAATGTGGTTTCCGCATATGGTTTGCTATAATTTATTTGTTGTTGGTTTCTCCATATTATCATGTGTTCTTGATTTCTCCCTATGGTTTTTTGGTTTTTTCTTGAATGTTAACATGTTGCTGTGAGGAGAAATCGATTGATTTAATCATTGGTTTGGTTATAGAGGAAAATCGACTGGTTTGTTGGCTGAATTGAATGTTCAATGTAAAACGAAGGTAAAATAATATTTTTTTTACCATTCAGATTGTTTATTCAGCACAATAACCGAACAAAAAGTTACTTGTTATCATACAGACAACTTTATTCATATAGGACTTAATGGAAAACGAGCCGAACAACCCTTTACAAACAGTGATGAGTGAAGATTGAATCTAATCGATTTCGATTTTTCTTTTTAGGGATTTCGATTTAGGCCATAAAGGGTTTGGGCTTTATGCTTATTACTTAAAAAGGGACTAGGGGGTTTTGGGATTAAATAAAAACTGTTTAGTTTGTGTCTTTGTGATAACATGTGATATCTAATGTGAACAAATCATTCAAAATAATTAATATGATTTCTTAAAATAAGCAAAGGGGTAAATTAGTAAAATTGTATTGAGTATTCAGTTTACTTTAATTAGTTTAATATTCTAACTTTGAGATAGATATATGTATAGCACACACGCATATAGGGGTACATTTAAGTGAGAACTGACTAGTTTGTCGTGAGATTCAATCTCAACCACAAATCAATAGATAAATTAGGAAATTAATAATTTTGAATTAAAATTTTAATGCAAGGACATTTTAGGTATCTCCTCTCCTCTCTCTTCGTCCCCCGTCCTTCGGCCACCGTCCTCCATACCACTGTGATACCTAAAAATATTGACTCTGTTAAACAAAAGACACAGTGTGATACTCAAGCACATATAAGATGCATTGTGATATTACTGTGTTACATCTCCGATCGACCACACAAACGACCTCAGTGTGATACCCAAATACATATAAGATACATTATGATACCACTGTGTTACATCTCCGATCGATCACAGGAGTGGATTATGATACCCAAACACATATAAGATGCATTGTGATACCCAAACACATATAAGATGCATTGTGATACCGAAACACATATAAGATGCATTGTGATACCACTGTGGTATCACTAGAGGACGATGGCCGGAGGACAGAGGACGGAGAGAGAAGAGATGAGAGAGGAGAGAAAATACCTAAAATGTCTTTGCATTAAATTTTTAATTCAAAATTACCAAAATTATAAATTTCCTAATTTATCTATTGATTTGTGGTTGAGATTGGACCTTACAGTTACTACAAACTAATTAGTTCTCATTTGATTAGGCCCTTATATATATATATATATATATATATATATTAAAATGGACGAGCTCACCACATGTGACCCTCTTTCCCATCGTCGGCTAGAACATGTTTTCTCTCAAGTGCGACACTTTGTACCGACCCCTTTGCCCAACACTGTCTGACACCTCCTTCTCCGCCCATTTCTGGCCACCGGCCGCCGCTGTTTCTTATTCTCTGCCATCTCCAACCACCGACCATCATCTTCTTAACTCTCACCTTCACCGGTCCGACTCCCCCACGTGAACAACCCAAATCAGTTTCGGTTTTTCATATCCACAGAGATCTCGTTTCTTCACACCCAGATCGGTTTCGGTTTCTGGGTTTTGTTCATATATCGTTTTTGTCGAAGACGTAACCTAGATCTTGCCGGAGATGTAACCCAAATATCGTCGGAGATGTAATGCAGAAGATGTAAGGTTTTTGGATGTAACCAAGATCCTTCAGAGATGTAACGTCGGGTGTAATATAGTGGTAACACAGTGGTATCACAGTTGTATTCATCAACCAGATCTGGTATCATAGTGTGTTTTTGTCATTATACGAAGTGTATCACAATGTATTTTTGTTGTTTTTCGAAGTATAACACAATATATAAGGTAATGTTTTATTAAGTGTATCACATTGTGTTTTTTGTTATTTCATGAAGCATATCACAGTATGCATCATTTTCTTGTCGGAATAAGTTTCAGAGGAGAAAGGAGAGAGGATACTTTTTTCAAATACCTAAAATGCCTTTTAATTAAAACTTTAAGTCAAACTACCAAAATTATTAGCTTCCTAATTTAACCATTGATTTGTGGTTGAGATTGGATCTTACATTATTATAAACTAACCGGTTCTCTCTTGAATGACCCCTTTTATATATATATATATATATATATATATATATATATATATACTTTTTCAGATCTTTTTCTTCTTTTGTTGTTCCGATATTGGCTTTGAGTTCGGACTTCCTTCTTTATATATATATATAAAGAAGGTCGTTCAAGTGAGAATTAATTAGTTTGTGGTAACCGTAAGATCCATTGTGAACCATTCGTTTAAGATATATTTAAGAATATTTCTTAAATAAGCTAAAACGGCAATATAGTAATTCTATTTTTGACAACTAATCAAAATATTTAATTAAAATTAGTTACCTAGTATATCAATTACCTAATATATATATATATCATATTTTATAGATGTTTGTGAATCAAAATGTACCATAGTGATAACGTTCACAATGATTCACGTGTATCACAAATGTATTTTCTTTGTTTTATGAAATGTATCAGAGTGTGCATTTTTTTGTTATTTTCATTGTTTTACAAAGGGTATCACATTGTGCATCTTGTATGTGTATCTGAGTATCAAAGTGAATATCGTTTGTAGGTATCATAGTGTGTATCTTGTATTCACATAATGTTCATCAGAAAATAAGATTCGCCGAATAAGATTCGCCGGAGAGAAGAAAGAGGAGAGATGAGAGAGGATATTTATAAAATCCCTAAAATGCCTTAATTAATATTTTAAGTTAAAATTACCAAAATTATCAATTTCCTAATTTAACATTTGATTTGTGGTTGAGATTTGAACTCATGGTTACCACAAACAAAACACTTCTCATTTGATTAGGTTTTTTTTATATATATATATATATATAAGACTGAGGGTTTTTTGTGAAACCCGTAAGAACAATTCTCAACCCTTGGATTAGATCTACAATCTCAACATTCATAATCATAAGATTGCCACGAGACTTCTCAATAATTACAAAATTGTTATCATGCAACTTTAGACCAATAGATCATTAGCTTATAAAGTTGACCAATGAACATAAATTGGTCTCACGAAAAACCCTTGGTCTCACGTGAACCCAACCCTAATATATATTGGACCAGTGAAGATAGTCCCCATCCCGGTTAAGGTTGGTCTCACGTGAAACAAATCCAAGTTAAGATGGTGGGCGAGTAAATTTTGTTTTTTTAATATTTTTTTTCTGTATTTTCATTTTATAACGTAAAAAGAAAACGTGTATTGAATTTTTTTTTTATTAAAAACCCATTCATATTTTGTTAAACTTCTCATCATAAAATTTGTTATTTTTAAGACTATTTGGAATTCAGTCATTACTAAAGAAACACCAAAAACAATAAATATCAACATTGGAAAAACATTAAAACATCTTTAATATTATAATAAAAATAAAATAATATATGTGTTAATATATAAGAGAGCTTTCTTTTAAGAACTTGCTAATTTATGATATCTTTGAGATCCAATTTAAACCACGAAAAAGTTAGTGTTCCTTTTCAATGATTCGGTTGCAGATGGAATGGAATGTAATCTCTCAGAAGAATTGGAATTTTCATTAGTGGCATAGTGATATTGGGGGGGGGGGGGGGAGGGGGTTGAGATAGCAGATGTGAGAGTGACAGATATGACGACGACAATATTGACATGGTGAGAGTGACAGATATGACGACGACAATAGTAACATGACGGTCAGTGGTAGGTTGGAGGTTAGGCTAAGTTGGATGATGGTTGTGACAGTGAGAACAATGGTGGGGGCGTGACAACGACAAGAATAGCATTGTCATGGTCAAGACAAGGATGGTCGATGTTGGTTAAAATGGATACAAAAGAATATAATTCAATTTCTTTCATTATCCCAAGGACCGAGAAACTCATTTATTTATGGAATTTAAAGAATTTCATCCATTTCAAAAAGTAAACCAAACAAAAGAATTGAAATTTGATCAAAGAAATTTGTCATGAGTTGCAAACAAATTTCTACGAATTCCACAAAGGGATCGATCCAACCAATTACACTCTAATCCCTGTTTTTTTTTTCCAATTGAAACTTTAATTGCTTTTTTGTAACTAATTATGACCACTTTGAAAACATAGTTCAAACTTCAAACCACCCACTAATATTCGATTTTGAATAAAAATTATCCACAAAATCATTAAATTAGTCAAGATGCCCACATACATGCCCACACACTAACGGTTAATAGCAAAAAAGAAAATCAACCCCAAGATCTAAAGAAGAAGCCACCAAAAGTCTTGTCAGATGTCGTTGATGGCTCACACGAACAAGAAAACCAGTCGATATTTTTACAGTGGCTATCATCATCGTTAAAAATCGGATTACAAATACCATCATTACTCTTTAAAAAAGCAAATGAAACAAGAATTATACACAATAATAACAATAATAATAATAATAGCATTACTACCATATGCCAATGTTGATGAAGCAAATAGAAGCAATCTATTAACACAAAGAAAAGATTGGCCATTGCTTTGTTTCTAAATTCAAATTTTGCCCAAAAATTCATCTACAAATACAAGACAGATGTACAGTTGTACCTGGGTCTTGTGGCAAATAAACGAAATCAAACGAAGCCAGTAAATCCCACACAGTCTGGAGTTGTGGCAAAGATCCAAATACGGCCATGAAATCTCCCTGTACACTATTGTATGGTGGTGTATTAAGAAGAATTATGCTCCCAAAATTCGGCATCTATGTTATTGTTCAAGTGGCAAAAGATAATATAATATGCAAAGCAGTTTTGAATAACTTGCTAAGCATTTATTTACCTTCAAACGAAAATCTTTCAGCTTAATATTTGCTTCACAACTCATCATCAGTTGGCGTGTTTCGAATGTAGTCATGTATGCCAATCTCGTCACAATATGCCATTTAAAACCCTCTGATAGTAATCATATTGGCGGGTTCTCCATGCATCTAAGCTGCTGCTAATCAGGGAAAGCACCAACGACACACATTGCTGCAATAAAATGATGAATCAATCATCTTAGAATAAAAACTGCGCCCCGAGTATAATCCAAACCCAACAAAACGAACCCAGTATCTCCCACCTGAGCTGGGGTCTAGGGAGGGTAAGGGGTTGTTTACTTCAGGCTTAATGAGCTTAATGGTCTGAGCGGCTTATTTGCTCAGCTATACGGGGGCATTTCTTAATGGCTTAAGCGTTAAGACATTAAACCAAAATGGCTATATGGAATGAGTCTGGACCCCTCACTGCCCCATTAAGCTACCTAAAACAAATTAATACCAAAAATGACCTAAAATAATCCAACCTTCTCTCTGTGCCTCCCTCAAAAGGACAATACATTTTTATCCGGACAGACAACTTGCTCCATACTGAGCTTAATGGGGAAAAAGAAAAGCAAACGCCCCCTAAGATTAATGCAGACCTGACCTTTACTCCTAAGATTAATGCAGACCTGACCTTTACCCCTAAGAGTAAAGCAGTTGTTTCCGTGAAGACCCTCGAGTTGTGAAAAGTGTGACAAAGAAAGAAAGTCAGGAATGATAAAGATTTGAAAACACACCTCTTCTGTCAAACTTAGGTGAAATCGTTTTCTTAAGTTTTGTATTGTTCTTGGACCACCTTTGAAGCACGGGAATCCGGAGTCCTGGTGAAAAGATAGAAAGGGGAAGCATCTTAAGACACATATATATATATATATATATATATATATATATATATCATGCTGCCATGTAAATTGGTCGCGATGGATCATCATCAGGATAACAGATTTGTGCAGATTTCTCCAAATATATGATCCTCAATAAATAAATAAAAACAAAAACAACAATCTTTATACTGCTATGATTTAGAAAATGGCATTGTTGAGAATCCATAATCACAAGAAACATCAGAATGTGAAGGTTGACTGCTGCTACTAATTATTACTCAACTAAACGGAAAACAAAGAGCTAGATCATGAATTTTGCTGTCAAAATGTCGCTCTTCTATGCAATATTGACATGAATTTATCACCAATTTTACACTAAAAGAACTTTCTATTTAGGTTTAATGTGGTTATAAAAAGAAAAAAAACTAGAAAGTGTGGAATCCACATCAAGGAAAGCAAGTCTCAGATCTCCCAAGGAAAGCAAATCTTGGTTTAAAAATATTTTTATCTAAGGAAGGTTAGAAATGTTGTACCTCTCAGTTCAAATATTTTAACAATTATAACAATAATAATAATAATAAATAAATTAATAAATGCAACTCAACATGCATTTACTAGAACCAACTAGGGAAGGCTAGAAATGTTGCAACACTCGATAGATTTAAAAATAATATATAACTTTAACTCCATAAGCATTTATCGAGCCATCATGGGAAGGCTATACAAGTTGTGCCTCACAGCTCGAAAATATTAGAATAAAAATAAAATTAAATAATGATTTGCAAGTTCAACTCAATAAAGCATTTATTAGAACCAACTAGGGAACCAAAGAAATGTTGCAACTCTCAGTTGGAAAATATTTTAATAAATGAAATTAATTCAATAAAGCATTTACTAGAACCAGATAGGGAAGGCTAGAAATGTTATTTGTAAATGTGTGATATGTCTGAAAGACGAGGAGTGTGTGTGAATTAATTTGCCGTATATAATTATTATATACTTCAAAAAAGAACAAAACCACCAAGTTACTATAAAATAGTTGGCCACAAAAACATTAAGTTACCATTACCTGCAACATCTCAACAAGTAGAATTATCCGCTCTGCATGCTTACGACATGTTAGGAACCCTTGAATGCACAAAACCTGAATCCAGATGGCAGAGGCCAAGATGAGCATTATAACATACCAAGATGTATACATATTTGTTAAAACTTGATAAATATTATACTTTGAAATAGTCGAAGAACTCGCTTGGAACTCCCTCTGCATCGGAATCCATCACCTAAAACAAGACAATTACTTGGTTTAATGACTCTGAGTTATCACAAGAGTTTCAGTGTTTTAATGCACCAAACTATTAGAGTTTACTTGCCTCAAGAAGTTCGCGAGTTAACTTGAATGGGGCACTCTCAAAATTAACACCCCCGGGTGAATTAGAGAGCATGAAGCCAAAGTCAATGTGAATAAGATGCCCATCTTCATCTAGCAAGAGGTTTCCATTGTGTCTATCTTTCACCTAGGCACGGATAAGAAAAAGAAATCAAGTGATGATGCATGAGGCCACCAACTTTCAATCAATTTATGCAAACAATTTGAAATTGAAGTGATAAAGTTCCAATCTGACTCCATATCGAAAGAAAACAAATTCTGAGCAGCTGATTGGGAAACATTTTATTCAGTACGTGACTAAGGGGCTGTTTGGTTGGGTTTTCATCAAGTCCTTTATGGATAAAGCTGTCTGTGTTGATTAATCTGTCTGTATAGATTGGGAAGGTTTTTGTTTGGGAGAGTTTATTCATAGATGGAAGGAGCGTGTTCTTCATTGGGAGGGACAGGTTTGGGAAAAACTTGGTTTTCTGCGTAGAGCTCCCCCTAGAAGCTTACTAAATAAGTCACTTTCTGTATCATTAAGCCACTACCAAACAGTCATGTATAGCTGACCGAATAAGCTGAGAGTCCCATTAAGCTCATTAAGCTGCTAACAAGCAAACCCTAGATCATTCAGAAGAACAGAAAACCAAGAGCTACCTTAAAGGATAACTATGCAAATTGCATGTCCATCAAGTACCAAAGTCAATAATCTAACATAATTAGAAAAAATAAAGCACGCGCCTATTATTCTTGGAAGAAAATTGGGGACACGGGTACAAGGTACCATACAACCAATCATGTGGTTGGCATAAAACACATACAGAGACTCTAGGTGCAAAACAAGCAGAAAATGAAATTCTTATGAAGCTGTGTAGCTTGATCAATCATTCACTTGTGAATAAGCAGTACAACATGTTTTTCAACATATTTACCATTATGCAGAAGAACCATGGCAAACAAAATACAACCTATATTGGTACTCATCACCTCAGTTCATTTAGGTTTTGAATTCAATTATAATGGATATCTAATTTGCAGAACCACATTTTTCCTTCCAAAATTTGAAATAAAACTTCTGGATTTTTAGGTGGTGCTAGAAAGTGCAGTTCATTTAATGAAAACTGAAGGTGTAACACAAAAGTTCTTTCCTATCTCAAGTACACACCATTATTTTACTATTTTACTATTTCCAAACATAAGTCAGAAGTTGTAGACAAGGAGCAGCCACAACAACTCAAGGCTTGTGTTTAACCTTGTTTCCACAAATAAAAAGAAGTATGCTGAGATGGGTTTACAAATATTGTACAGAACTGGAACGTTAGGACATGATGTGTCACACGTACAGAAAGGTAATCCTGAAATTTCCATTCAGATGGACTACAAAAGTTATAGGAATTAAACAGCTGCCATGAGTGCTAACTTCAGATGTCATCCTATCTTAACGAAAGATGAAGAAAACAAGAATCAAAAGGCTCCCTCAAATATAAAATTGAAGACGCCTGGCCAAAAAGTTTACCGGATTTAGGAGCACCAACTGAAAGCTAATTGATTGAAAAAGGATCAGCTCTTTGGCTTTAATGCTTATGAAGTCTAAAAATTTAGACTTTAAAAAAGCACACTGTTTAGGTGTAGCCAAGCTTTGCACAATGTTAGTGCCCACGTGAAGCAACATGAATAGACTAGTTGTCATTCAGAAAAAAATAGGCACTACCATGGTAAGCCTAGGATTCTTGAATAGTTTCTTCAACTGCATCGTTTCACCAGTAATTATGTCATTTATGTATATTCTGATTTGTGCTCCCTCGATTAAGAATTATTTTGATTGTGGTAGTACAAATGTTATCTGACTGAGGCACATCTAATTAACATCCTAGAACCATTTTGCAGTTTCGATTACAATGAACCGCCAAACATCATCTTGAAGCACTCAGATTTTATCCAGATACCACAAAGGGTGCAAGAATAATTTTCAAGCACTAGCATGTAAATGAGAATGTTTCATGTATTTTAAGAATGTATATTAAGGGTTATGGTCATCAGGTCATGAGAATGTATTTGTGTGGATTGTATAAGAAAGGAAGAGAAAAGCACCTGTAACAGATAGCAAACCAGGGAGTATCCAGCCATACTTTCCACAAAGTTCCTCTGCAACAAAGATTCACTGTTAAAAGCCAGAGAGACACTAGAGTATGAACTTGGGTATCCCATTTTCATTTCAATAATGATAGTTGATCGGTTCCATTACATTGGATAGCAAAGGAAATATATAGTCCAATCCACAGGCTACTAACTCATGAGCAATAGAATTTCACTCTTTGAAGAGAGTTTATAAACTTGTACTTCTATTTATCTCAAGTTTGCATCAGTCCTTTTACATAATGGAATAAATTGAAGTACATGCCTGTATTTCTAATTTTCCTAAGTTCACCTTTTCTTTCTTATATATTTATATATGGTAATCAAAGTGCCAAATAATACATGCGTTTTGGACATACTGTCTCAAACAAGCAAACCACTGATCAATTTCGATCATCAAACTAGTAATAAACATGAAGGGTCATTCTTGATATCCACACCTTGTTAAGACTATCAAAGAGGAGAGGCCTCTGAAAGAAAAGAAAAGCCAAAGGGAAAGGTGAAAATTCAATCAAAAAGATTTGACCTAGAATGGAAGGAATCTATTCCACTAAGATCGGTAACAATCAACCGCCTCTCACCAAGTAATTGCTCCTAATGGAAAACCCGGGTTCCAACTCAACACTGCTTGGCAAGAACCGGAGTAACGATGTCCTCCAGAAACTGTACTTTTTCACCAGGCACATGAACTAAGATAGGTGTTTGACTATTTGTCAAATATCGGAGTACTTTCAATAAGAATATGCAGAATCTTGTAGATCAAATTCAAGACCCTCAAAGAAAATAATGACTCAGAAAATATATTAAACTATGCATTAGCTGAGAGATGGAAAGTGAGAAGTCAATAACTTTTATGCACTTCAGCGGCATACTAACAGTTGGAAGCAACTCAAGCCAAAGCTACTGTAACCATTTATGGTCATACACAAATATTGTGCACCCACGTATCTAGTGCTAAAAACCCACACGGAGAGTCCTTTTTGTGCATTGTTTATTTAGTATATAACATATTAACACAAAAATTACCTCCTAGATTAACACAGACCTATCTTTGCGTTTCTCCTTTATCTAATAATCACATTGTACCATGCATATACAAAAGCACCAGCTAACAGATCTACAAATATTTTCAAATGTCCCACTTTGATGACAAAAGGGGATATCTAAAATCCAGAAGCAAGTGCTCTGATACGCAATCAAAGCAGTAACACATGTCTGGCTCCTAAAGCAACTTCATTGGTATGGGCAACCTCCTTGGTATGGGCAACCTCCTCAATCCCCACATCTCCAGACTCAATAATAGTTAAAGAAGAAATAACAGACAATATAGAGGTCAAAATGATAGGATAAGCAATCAACCAATCAAAATAGTTGACACAAACCCCAAGAGTTGACCTGTAGTAATTCACAGGAACCTGGGTGCCTCATGCATCAGGTCTCAGGTCCACAAGGCGCTATTGACTCACAGGGGCCACACCTGCTGTCCCAAAAGGTCTATAGTTTGCCAGTCCATGTGAAGGGGGAGCTTTGTATTGACCACATGGACTAGTTGGGTTACAGGTGACAATACCATGGTTAGCCAATCAGAGCATCTCCAACAGATTCCCCAAAATCTCTAAAATGGAGAACCAAAAGTCAAAATCTCCAAAAATAAATTACATTCATCTCCAACAGATTCCCCATTTTGGAGAATCCAACATTGATTATAATATTTACATATTTCATTCATATATTAAAATATTATCTCTCTTTAAATATTTATTTTCAAAGTTTTTCGATTGGTGCTCTCACTTAATAATCATTTTTGGGGTGTTCTCCATATTTGGAGGAAAAACCCTTCTCTCTCCTGCTTTCTCCATTTTGGAGAGTTTTGGGGAAGCTGTTGGAGCAAAATATTGGCTCAAAATCCCCAGTTTCTCCATTTTGAAGAAGCTGTTGGACATGCTCTAAGAACTTGTGACACATGCAGAAACATATAAAAAAAGAGGCAGATAAGATGTAGAAATAATGTGCAAGAGTCAATGATGAAAATGGTTAGAGAAGAATCCGACAATCATACTTGTAATGACTTGCAGAACTATGCACAAGAGATGTTAGATAAGATGCTCCCTCTCAACTGGCATTTACCTGTGCAAGCTTATAACTTGGCGAATTTTCTTGATATTTGGCGATGAAAAAGTCACGCAGGCTTGTGATATTCGGGAATCTACTTTTGATAGAGTGAAGTGATGCCTGCAAAAAGTGAGTGGAGTACATTTTAGAGACCATACTTCAGACATATAAATGATATAAATGAATTAGCATACTGTATCTGGAATTGTTTCAATCAGAGCTGTGTAAGAAGATGTGACAAGAACTTCATAAGGGCGCAGCCAGAGAGGTAGTCCAGCTTCTTGGAATATATCTGACATTAGGAGAAACCATCAAATTCCCAACAATTAGAACAACAAAGAAACAATTACAACAAATAAGCTATTTCACTTTAGTATATTTACAATCGCTACAGATAATCCAATGACAGAAGATTCAAGGGCCATTACTTAATCTTATGTTTCCTAATTTTCCTCCATTTCAGTTGTAGCCTTTACGGCATTCGCCTAGCGTCCTGGCAGTCAATAGTTGACATAATGATGCAATGCCTTGGCCATGTGATATTTGATCTCAACGTGAAAAATTAAGGCAATATTCTGGTTAAAGAAAACCAATTTCATACCCAATACCCAAATCTGAACGGACCCAAAGAAGGTTAAGAAAATCCAAATTTAACAACAGAAAACCCTAATGTACTCCATTGTCCCACAGGTTGCTCATCTTCTTAGTTTCACTTATATGTGTGTATATTGCATACACGTCCTCTCATCAGTAGCAGTCTATAGGAGTAAAACTCTGTATCATTTTCATATTAGTTTATTACATCAGTAATTGTATTTTATTATGCTAGCAATTACTTTTAACAGTTTTTAACTTCGATGGATACTTTATTCTATGTCGTATTCGCTGAACTTTGACTTGTTTTAATTGTTTTTATAGGGGTATCTGATTAAGTCATGGTTCTCTAATTCTCTAATATTTATCTTGTTAGCTTTATCTTATTGGTTCCTCTTTAACTTAAACCAGCTTGTAAGTGGATGCATGCTATATGAAGTTAAATGAGGATCGATCCATTGGCTGTCTGAAGGCTCACCTTGTGTCCAAAGGCTACTCCCAAACCTACAACATTGATTATAAGGAGAAATTCTCGCCTATTGACAAAATCCTTCTTTTTATGGTTCTAGTTATCCAGGAGTAACTACTATTCGGTATTCAATTGACATCAAGGTATATTATGCTGGCGGTAGGCATAGTAATGGTAAGTGCTGATCATCAAGGCATCTCTACTTAAAAAATGTTATCATGTCATATGTTACTAATTTTAGGCATCTTCAACACTTTCTGGGGATTGAAGTATACCAATGCCTGCAGAAAATTGTGTAATGTCAAAGAACGCATGCATTAGATTTATTATCTAAGTGCCAATTGATGGGGTGCAAGCCAGTAGAGTCATCGATGGCTATCATCAGAGATTGGAACTTCTGAAAGATCCATAGAAAACACAGGCGACTTATAGTAATGCTTATTTATATGATTGTGACACAATCAGATATCTCTCAATCCTTGAGTGTAGTTAAATCGCTCTCATCAAAGTTTAGGCATCTAGAGGGCTCTCAAGGGAGAGGCCCATTAGTGGCCTAGCTTCTGCCTGCTGCTTCCTGCTGTTAAAGAAAGTGACCGAATTTACCGCATTAAAAAGAAATCAAACGGAAAGTCCTTTCTCTTTTTGCTACTAATAACTGGGCTCGGTAATCTCCTAAATTACAAGAGACGAGGTTCTATATTCCAGCTCCATTTAGTGTATTACTAGTGACTTCACCAAAAGGAATCTAAAAAATTGTCAGACTCTCAAATGCCGATTGGGCAAGATGTCTTTTTATCTTCGGACTATGATTGGCTACTTGTTTTCTGAAGGTGGGAATCTTGTCTAATGGAAAAGCAATAAGCAACAAACAGTATCATGATCTAGTGTTGAAGCCAATTACCGTGCTATAAAAGATGTCAACTATGAGATGATTAGATGAAAGGGACCTAACGGCTGAAAATAAACTAATGAGACTATATTGTGATAATCAATTTGCTAAATCCACATAGAAAAAAATCAAGTTTTTCATGAGACCCAAAGACATTGAGAACAATTGCCATATCACCAAAAGGCCTTTGGCCTAGCGGAATGTAAGCATTTGGCCTCCTAGGAGGTCAGGGGTTCAAACCTCACCAAAGGATGAGGGGGTGTGAGATTATTTGTTCCATTTGCCATAAATAAATATTATATACTCCAAAAAAAACAATTGCCGTCTCGCAAGAAACCGAATCATGTGTACTTTGACTACTCCTCCATCATTCAACCGACTTTCACCTCTAGGGAGCACCAACTCACAGACATTCCAACACGACGTTGCAGAAGTTTCAAACAAAACTTCATCTGAGCCAAGTTGGGTTTGATCAACACCTATGCTCCAGCTTAAAAAGTGTTAGGAGAGTCATGTTAATTCATAACTCACTATTTGTTATCTTCTTAGCTTTCTCTTATTAGTTTATTTCTACCTTTAACCATTTTGTAACATATATATAGGTATTAGTTTTCATTCTCAAAGAGATTATTATATATTAACTATTACTTTTGGTGTTTGGTGGTTAAATTATGTTCTAGTTATGTCTTAATGTTTGGAGGGTGTTGTCTAGAATTCGTAACTACTGTTCAATGTCCTCTTTAAGTTAATTTAAGAACACATGTAAGTTGCTCAACATGAACAACTTGCCGTACACACTCCATGACGAAAGCCATAGGCATCTTGGCAGTTTGCTACCGTCATGAATCTTGTGGCATCATAACAACTATGCAGTTCACATCTCCGATTTGTTGGTCCCATCTCCATGTATCATCACACTGAAAATAAGACCCCTTCGGATTCGAGAAGAAAGAATATGAATCACACATTGGTAATAACATAGCCGTAATTTGGCAGGAGGGTGCCAATTCATGCAATAAGTCTCATCTAGTATCTTTTACAAGGCATGAAATAGAAATGGAGGTTAACAAAGAAACAATAGTACTCCAAACGGAAGTTTCTCATGGATTCTGATTAGACCATAATTTTCAGATTATTTGTTTCTTAATTATTCCTATACTGTAGCTTCACTCTTTTTGAGTGTATCAATAGTACGAACATTTACACAAAGAAACCAATTTTTTTCCAACAAATATGTGGATATAAAAGCTTGCACTGCATAAATTGAGCCAATTAACTGAAGCAAATGTCTGTCCACGAGAATATTTCATGTTTTTTGGTCGTACGTATGAAGGAAGCCCATGTAAGAACTCAAAACTGATAAATTGGGTTTAGTACCTTTCCTCCAAGCAGTTTTAAGTTGTCTCTACTACAACAATGTCCTTATGATTTTCAAAAATATACATTATCTAGACAATCAAATCAATAACGAACAAACATACCGTAAAAGTGAGAAATAAGTTGCACTGCAAGATGTTCCTGCCTACAATCATCGCCACTTTTCACAATAACCTAGAAAGAAATTATTGCATATTAAGACAAGTGTGGACATTAAAATAATAAGAAAATACAACACTGTCAAACACAGCTGAACTGTGACAGAAAGGTAGGCATGCTATCTTCTAATCATATCAATTGCTCATAAGAGTAGAAATTGAGTTACTATTTCTCCAACAACCCCCCCCCCAAAAAAAAAAAGCTCTTTTCTTGTTTGGAATGATGGAGAAATTGCATCGTAATTTTCTTTCAAATTTCCAACTGCCTTACTTGTTATGACTAATTTTGGGATAAAGGAGACAAACATTCAAGATGCTTGTTGGAATGTATAAAGAAGACCGAAAGAATGTATGACGCATTCGCAGTTCAAATTTTCTAAACTCCATCCCCCTCTCTCAATTCTTGTTGATCAACATTTTAGTTCATTTAACAGTTTTACAAGGTTTTATTAAACCCAATTAGAAGTGCTTGATTCCTTTAAACATTTCGTTCTTCCCTAAAGAGAACAGAAATGAGATCATAACTTGTAACCCATTAACAATTTGAAGTACACAATTCCCATGCCAAACTTGCCTCATCGCCACCTTTTGATTGGAGTGCACTCGCCTTCAACCAAAGTAAAATATTATGATCTTTTAGAAAACAAAATCTTCAATGTGTTCCAACCATATTAGTTCCTCATTTGTAGCATATACAACCACCATCGAGGCAAAAATAAAGATTCATAAAATTTAATTTTCAAAGAAATTTTGTACGCAATAGATAGAAGCAAAGTGGAAGAGCTACAAAACACGGTTACCTACTTCAACATATGTAAGCTGGCAGCAAATACCAACAAGTACGTAAATCAATAGTAATAACTGGATAATTCTGTTACTACAGATTCTCACATGACTATTTAACATCATATCAATGACTTGTCACTTGATGACAAGCAGCTATTAATGTGCCTTCAAACTTTTGGTAATATTAACAACTTACTAAGGACACAAAGAACCATTTCGAATGCTCAACCACATAGAGGATCATGTTAGTTTTTAGTTCAGTAAGTTCTGGTTTTTTAAGAAAACTTCCCTTCGCTGATGATAGTATAAAAAAGTTCAATTCTGATAATTTGAAGCAAACATCAACTTGTTTAGAAGGTAGGAAATTGCCTATATATTTCTATTTAGATCTGCCAGATAACAATAACATAATTAACTTCAAAGCCCCGGTCAAGTAAGACCAAGTATTTTCAAGATACAGCTTGCTTTGCTCACTTAAGAAATAAAGAAAAACAACACAAGCGAAAGCAAAAACAAAAACACAAAATATGGATTGCTAACAGATTCAATATTCAGGAAGTCAATCAATTGCAAACTTACCGAGCACAAGTCCCAACCAGGAAGTTTTCCATATACTGAAGCCTGACGAATTCTATCTTTTTTTGCTTGCCAAAGTTCACCAGATAATGCATCACCTGCCTTCGGAGTTGCACCATCTATATCCTATTTCAAATGAGACATCTTTCAGAGATTACATGCTGCTGAAGATAATACAAGTTTTTTGCCACTTCACTAGTGCTCACCTTTGGTTGTGCATCTGATGAAGCTTGACCAGTCCCCTTTAAAGGGAGCCCGGCAGGTGCCTCTCCTTTTAATGCAGCAGCCTGCATGAACAAACAACATATGCATTTGAAATAAGTAAGAACTCCTCCATATTCCCATCTGCTATAACACACACATACATATATATATATATATATGTATGTGTGTGTATATACATATATTCTGTTTTTGCCGTATTTTGCTGCCATATCCTACTGCATTTATGGAATTATGTTTGTTTTGTTAAGTGTTATGCATTTATGCATTTTGTTGTTTTACTTTTTGGGGTTACGCCTCACGTACCTAATGGGAAAACGCCTCAAGGCTCGTTTCCCTCCTTAAAAACCTTGCCTATGATCACTAACAGGCTATTATAGTTTTATGTTGAAGTGTCCATTTTTTCCAAATAGTTGGATCACCACTTTCAGTGGGTACACAAGTCAATACTTGGTTCAACACAAATGCAATTAACCCTTACACAGAGACACAACCCTACCACTGCTTATGTTGTATGTTAAAGCCCAATTGCACACTCAGCACATTATAGGCTTAAGGTGTATTAAGGGATAACATTCAATGGATAAATTTTTTAGCAAGGAAATACTTCAAAATTGCGTCTTTTACCATATAAAATCTCTTTATTAATTATTAAATAGGAATAGAAATAGAAAAAAATACTCAAACTTGCAAAACCATTAGGAAACCAAACAAACCCGGTTTATCCCACACGAAAGGTAGCGTATAGGAGGGTAAGATGTACATAGATATTTCCTCTGCCTCAAGAGGTAGAGAGATTGTTTCCGAGAAGCTCCCCAGCTTGTGAAAAAGATTTGGAGGCTTAGCTAGAAGCCACAGTTTTGCAAATTCAAAAGCATTAATACTTGTGTATACAAAGTAGATGAGTCCTCCATTTCAAAATGGGCAGTCAATTAGCCGGTTGGATGTTTTACAAAAAAAAAACCGAGATACTGTCCCCTTTACCCAAAAAAGAAGTTAAGTGAGTCTCCTTTCCAGTAACCAAGTTGAGGGCCTTTTGTATTCTTATTTTATTCATTCTTGTTACTCTTCTGCTTTCAGGCTAATCAAAACAGGAATGTTCTCTTTGTCGTATCTTCTCTCCATTGTGTTGAGCATGCCTTGTGGGTAAAAGAATTCTATATATCCTATTGATGTACTTTGGAATTAAATGATTTATTATTCAGACACTTAGACAATTCATTTGACTTCATTTTCAAACAATATCATGCATTCAGCTCGCTTTTCATACCGTCTAAATGGTTCAGAATTTAAATGCTGCCTCTTCAGTGTTCAGACCTGGACTTCAGTGGCACTTAAAAAAAAACTCCTGCCCATATGATGCAATCGGCAGAATTTAACGATAAACTACTAATAACCACAATAATGTAACAGAAGTGAATATGGCAACATAGTCCAAAAAAATATGATCAAATGCATCCCAACATAACTTATAGTAATGAAATGTAGATGAAGGATTGTGTGAGAATAAGAGTTAGGGTGAGAAGCGAAAGAAGAGATCTGAACCCTTGATCATTTTTAATCTCACCCCCATTCCATGAATTGCGCTTCTCACAGGAATTGATCCGGTGCATCTCGGTGCATCTCATTAGTGTTGCTCTTCAATTAGGATTGATCCAAGGGTGGAGATCCCTTCTTACCCTTCTCATCATAACTTCCATTCTCACCGGAGCCCAACCCAAGAAATGTATTTAGGTTTTATCATATTTGTATTATGTATCTACACATTTGCTTCACAGATGTGGCACTCATGACTCTTTTTTAAGATGTGGAAGTAAATAAAATCTGCAACAGAAACAGACAGTAATAGTCAAGATATGCTGAATGTACCTTCACTTCCTCAAAAGCAATGGTACTTGGAACACGACGATGCTCCCTCCTTCTCGGTGGTTCCTGAACCTCTATGTCATCCATGCTGACCCCAGAATCTGCAGTCAACACTACTCTTACCCATTCTGTATCACTGCCATCCGCTGCTCTAGATGGATAACTTGCACACTTCCCACCTTCACAATGATGAATGTCAAATTTTGAATTGGATGCTTCAAAGTTCTTTGAACAGCATGGCAATGGATTCTCCACTAAAAGGCGCACATTAACAAACTTCGCTTTCGAATCCCACAATTGACCCATTGCCTGGTCAATTGCATCAGAAGCAGATCTTGACATTCTATCATAACCAGAATGGTAAAGATCCTGTCCATTCGATAAAGGATATGCCCAAGGAGGAGGCTTTGGCAGAAATGCATCTCCATTAGCTAATGGAATTCCACCCCTCGAAAGTTTTTGAGAACTAGAGCCATCCTTTACGGTACTACTGAACAAGGACATAAACACAAGACCTTACATACAGAACCAAGTAATCATCACAGTAAAAAACAATAAATAGAAAGCAGAGGTAGTCCATGACAGGGAGAGCAGTTATATTTCATAAGGGTTGGGTCCCGGTGAGAAAGGTAAGAAGGGATCTCCACCCTTGGATGCACATTAGGATGAGATGCACCGAGATGAAATGCACCATGATACACCGGATCAATCCCCGTATCAAGCGCAATTCATGGGTGGGTTTGAGATTAAAAGTGATCAAGGGTCCAAATCCCTTCTTACGTTTCTCACCTCAACTCTTCTTCTCACACGATCCTTCGCCCATTTCATAATTACCTCACAGTTTCACTTTTCAATAATTCAACGCATATAAGGTAAGGTGCTTTTTCCCTGGAATTAAGAAGAACGGCTTCATCTTCTGGTATATGAACCACACGATACATCCCCTTCCCCATGGGAAAGCACACGCCTACCATGTAACAAAAAAATATTCAAAATGAGACAGCTGAACTTAAGGTTGTAATTTATCCATTCAGTTAATATAAGACAACGAACCAAATAAATTCACTTCACAAGCTGATTGAAAACAAATTGTAGACTACTGTAGCCAACAATATGAAACATGATACAGAAATAATCGATGTAAACGCCATGTACAAGGCAAGCACACACATATTTACAATGTAATCTCCCACACAACAAACTGTAGCATGGTAAAGCTACTTACATGTGCATAGAAGAACATACATTGCAGTAAAATATTCTTTCTAGGCAAGACATGCACCTTCTCCTTGATGGAATATTCAAATTCAAGTATTCCTTTTCTTCTTATTCACTCAAGCACTTCCACTTTGAGACAAAAATGCCCTCAGGATTTTTTAATGCCACAAGTTCATTGGATAATTAAGAGACATACACTAAAATCCCCACCATTTGAAGTACTGTAATGAAAACTACAATATGGTTTACATCCCTTTGGTGGTTTTCATAGTGCCTAGATGTAATGTAGTACATCGAGGGAGTACTACAATACCACAATATAGTAGCTTCAACTACAACACGTGCCTTTTTATTGCATACTAGTTGGGATATAGAATATAGTAGCTTGTACTAGGTGGTGCATATATTTCTAAAAGTTGTAAAAATGATCACATCAGAAGAATCTCCCTTGCTTGTAAAAAATAGAAAGGAACATACAAATAAGCTTTCATATAGCATGTTCAAGTCACAGGAAACCTTTGGCTCCGAAACAGTTTACTTCTTTGTCAAAAGGGGACAGGTGCATTCTAGTCGGTCTACATCGTAAGTTCAGTTATATACTTATATAAACCATAACAAGGTCATTCAAGTCATATAGAGGCTGTAGCATTCATTTAATAATTTATATCTGGTTGTCCACAACACTTCAAGTTCAACCATTTGCATCATAGATTTCAAGGGAAGACAGATGTAAAAGTTAAGACATGAGAACTTAAAATAACCAAGATTTTTGGTAGTCAAATCCAATTGGTGTACATGTTAAGGAGGCAAATAAGATGTGATTGTTATTTCATTTGCTCGCTCTTTTAAAGGATGACAATGAAGTGAAAAAAGAAGGTTTGGACCCGGTAGTCATGAGGACTTCAGTGTTCCCAATTTTATGGAACGCAAAATAACAGACCAAGGTAGATAGATACTCTTGGGACCTAGCTGCCAAGGTGTGAGATGAGGCGTACACCTCACTCTCACACATGAAAACGAGGAGCAACACTTGCAAAAAGGTTCATACATATATGTAGCCATTAATTGAAGTAGTCATTTTAGCCTTTGAACCATATAAAGAAAAATCTTACAGCCTACACTGCAATATTCACATAAAATACATTCGTTCTTGCAACAAATTGGAATGTGCAATCACTTCAATCTGGCCACTAACTTTGCCTATCTGGCCACCAAGCATATTTAACTTGATAAGATTTGATAGTAATGAATAGATGTCACAACACATACGTGACTAATATTTCTATACCAATCAGCCACTTCTTTCCAGCCATGTTTTAAATAACCATTGATAAAGTATGAAAAATATGGTTTTAGCAAAGCATATATACATGTACTCGGCAGTTGGCCAACTAAGCAGTAATCGAGCGCATCCATCAACTTCATAAGTCTTTCTATTAAGGGTGGTCATCAATGTTACCAACAGCGAGCAATAGGTTTTGAGGAAGTAAATGATTCATCAGTTAGAAGAAATCAATTTTGTCAAATCTAACCTTACAGGTAAAAGTTGTTTTAATAAAAACCCCAAGATATTTTATTTGGCATAAAATGCATTTGCTTAGAAGGTAGCCCAGAAAAGATATGTTTCATCACCTTTTGTGAAAGGGCCACTGCACCACTATGCCTTACAGACAAGGAGTGCACCTCCCTGAACATGATGTGTGCCTCATGCAAAATATGTGTATTTAGACTTGGGTATTGATAGAATATCTGAATATGTTTCACAAATTTTCCTATAAGAACACGAAAATAATTAACTTTTAAGAATTCCTTTTCCTATGTAATGCATGTGAATATACTTATGAGTGAATACATACTGTTGGACATGCATGTCTATGTGCCAGCGTGTATGAAAATATATGCAGAGATAAATAGAAAGAGAGATAGAGAGAGAGAGAGAGACCTCCACTACTTTGCGCTGCAGCAACATGCACATTGATCTCAGTGAGTGACTACAAACACATGAATCACAAATTCCAATATTCAGTAAATACAAAATAATGGTCATCCACACAGAAAATAAAAGCTTAACCTGGTATTGAGAGAAAAGACAAGCACAACCTCAGAAAGAGCACTTTTGCGATCTTCAACCGGAAAAACATCTACTAAGCCATATGACGTCTCGCATAGGGAGTGAACAAAATCAAGGGACTCATGATATGTCCCTTTACGAAACTGTGATGCAGTCGCATTTGGCAGAGGTGGCTTGTTACTGGAATTCTCATTCCTTTGCTTTGAACCAGGATTCTTCTGTCAAAAAAAAATATTTTTAGTAAGAATACCATAGAGAACAGTCAGGCTACTTTTGTTAAGCACTTCTTCACAGCAGAACAGAACACACATTCAAAAATAGTAAAATATATCTAGCTGTTAGGATTATGGAAAGAATTAATCAACAAGAAGATAAAGCTCCAAAGAGTAGAATTAATCAACTATGACACTGGTTTCGAGAAAACATAATAGACCATATCTTGAACGGGTAGAGCATCTCTTCTAATTTATTTTTAAGATACATAATATTTGCTCATTAATAATCCAGAAAACCAATCCCACAAACTAGACCATGCTACCACACTCTGGAACAATTTAATCTCTTTACAAAAGGAGCTAAAAGAACAAAAAAAGAACAGCGATCACAGATATATGTACTAACCTCCTTGTTCTTTTTTGATCCATAAAGCTCTGAATCTTCCACAGAACGATCGCGGTCTCTGAATAACTTGCGGAAAAAAATCTCTGTTCCTGGACTGCTTTCAAGCCCACCACCATTGATGTTTTCATTTGTCGGTACAGTTTTGGTATCATCAGATTGCATACGAAACAATCTGCGGAACAAGGGAAAGTCCGAAGGTTCTTCGTCCACACCATTTGCATGCCCATTGCCTTCCTCGCTAGCAGCTTCATCTTTCTTGTCTTCAAATTTTTCTTTAAAGATTTTCCGAAAGAAACCTTCTTTCTCATCATCTTCGACAGAATTCGTCACTTTCTCTTCTTCTTCGCTTTTATCCCTGAAAAGTTTCCGAAAGAACCCATCTTTATCATCACCTTCTGCAGATTTTGAAACCGTTTTTTCCTCCAAATCTCCTTTATTATCACGAAATATCCGTTTAAAAAACTTATCCGAGCTTGATGTGACCTCATCTTCATCTTTACTATCTTTGAGAAACCTACGGAAAAATCCATCCTTCTCCTTGTCCTCGTCATCTCTCTCGACTGACTTTCGCACATCTTCATCTTTAGAATCTCTTAAAAACCTTTTGAAGAAACCATCTTTGTCTGATTCATCCTCATCCTTAGAATCTCGTAAAAGCCTCTTGAAGAAACCATCCTTGTCTGATTCATCCTCATCTTTAGAATCTCGTAAAAGCCTCTTGAAGAAACCATCCTTGTCTGATTCATCCTCATCTTTAGAATCTCGTAAAAGCCTCTTGAAGAACCCATCCTTGTCAGGTTCCTCTTCGTCTTTATCAATGGATTTCCTGAAAAGCAATGCATTCCGCACTTTTGGACTAGGAATGAATTTCTTAAATATTGTATTATCATCTGGTGAGGCCTTGCTACTACCTTCATCCTGCGAAGGGTTCGCTGCAGAAGAAGAGAAAGAGAAAGACTTCTGAGGCGGAGGAGATGTTGCTAATGATAATAACCGTTGTTTTGAGGATAGTAACCTAGTAAGAACTTGGTTCTTGCCACCATTGCTCGTGGGCTCATTTTGTGGTTTAATCAAAGGCGTCCACTCTCCCATTAAGGTAGCAGCAATCTGACATTTCTCTTGTATTCTACTAATCCCATCATTATCATCTGAATCCTCAAGCTCTGCCATCAAGAACCATTGCACTTTCAGTGCTATCTTAAGCGATTTGGAGCATATATCAATAACGAATTTATCAAGCGATGGACTGGGCTTGTGGACAAGCATGTAACATATCTGAAACAAGTAGCTTTCAATGCCAGATAGTGGGAGAGTGTACATCCTGTTGCAGAGGTAATCCCTAACCCCTGGGTGATCATGCTTGTACAAATAACTAACCGCAATCCACTCACAAAAGAAGGAAGAATCGAAGAATCTGATCAACCAACCACTCTCTCCACCACTCTCACTCAATAGATTGTTCCGCGTGATCTCCCTCGGCGACGACTCCTCTCCGCGAGTCAATCCCAGAATTCTAACCACCATGATCAAATTAATCTACCATACTCCTAAACCCACTTGAGAGACGACATCGGATTCTAAACCCTAAAAACTTCAACTTCAATCAATTTTACAGTCACTGACAATTTCGATTAAAACCCTAAAATGAAAGTTGTTTTCCAATCAATCCTAGCAGTATTTCAAACTATGCTACAGAATTTTGCTCCCTATACTCCAAGATCAGAGATTTGGAGATGAGAAAATACAAGAAAAATATTGAAATCAAGGAGATCTGATGAACAATCTTACAAAAGTAGTTCCTAATGCTGCAGATTACCAGAATGAGCTCGTCGTCGGGTTTTGTAAATGCAATCGTCACAGTTGCTTCCGTCGTCTCCGTTGGCCACAGAGAAGAGAAGTGAAGGAATGATTAAGCAGAAGTTGCCGATGTGATTGCGTCCTGATTGTGTCACACCACTTCTTCTGCTATAAAACATTTTCCAATACTTTTATTCCTTGTAACTCATAATAATGTTGTAATAAATAAAATTGAATTCAAATTGTTTTTGCCTTTTCAAGAAAAACTCAATATTTATCTGATTTATGTACAATGTTGCGGTGTATATCTTGATTCAAAGTCGATAATTTGAAATGAAAATCATGTTTCATTTTATCTGTTTTTTTGTTCATCTCGATACTAATTGTATACTCGTATAAAATAGCTGAAAGTAGATAATGAACAGATGTAAGTAAGAATACCCGGTAAAAATAGGTTTTTACCAAATAAAACATATATGTGGAACCGTTTTACATATTTTATGTAGAATGTGAAAAAGAATAAAAGGCAAATTAGTGTTAAGGTTGTGAAAAATAAAACGTGTTTCCTTATGTGAAAATAAGTGGTAGTTGATGTTGTTATCGGGATCTTCTTTCTAATTTTCCAGGACTCTTGAGATTAATCAAGGTGCAAGCAAGCTAACCTAGACACATATGGTTTAAAAAAAATGGTGACTAATGTTGAACTTTTTTAACAAATAGAATACAAGTTGAGAATTTTATTCTTGGTTGCTATTATGATTTTGAAGTTGAAGTTTGTGGTTCATCGGTAGAGAACTTCTTTTCAAAACTTTCTCAAATGCTAACTTTGCAGCAGAGGATGAGAATATGCCAAAAAAGTGTTTCTCAATAAATCATAATGATATTTACGATAAATATTTAAATACATGCTTTTGATTTTAAACATGCCAATGCATTTTTTTTTGTTAAATGGGACTCAACTCATATAAATACTTTTCCATAAAAAAAACATTACTTATATAGCTCTCTTAGAAAAAGGAAAAAAAATGAAAAAACAGGTGTAAAATAGTTTAAAAAGTAAGTTTACAATAGGCATATAAGTTTACATGATGCTCTTGTCCCAAGCCTTTTCGATCAAGTCGATTACAGATTTAAGTTTCCCTTCCTTCACCAACCCAACCGGATAATCCAGATTATGGGTTTTCGGTCAATAGATTTTCAAGCAGGTGAATTTCTTCACAATAGTTGTCAAAAATAATTTATAACAGTTGCTTTTTTCAACCGGTCAAAATCAATATCAACTGTTTTGTTAGCATCAAATTGATGCTAATAATTATCTTAAAAGGTTTTATTAAGCAATATGGACTAAGAATGGATCATCTGAAGACGCTGTTGTGCCAAAACGTCTAAGTCTGGAAGAAGACCAGCCGTTGCGCTAAATCGACCAAGTATGGACGACCAGAGCCTCTGCAAGCA
>NC_037534.1:13134562-13138322 GCF_001531365.2 Cynara cardunculus var. scolymus | reverse complement strand
CAATAAAGAAAACGCCGACGGTTTCTATTTCATCTTCTTCTTCTACAAATCTCTCTTGATTTCCTTTATTAGATTGTTCTACTGTCAGATCTGGGGTATAACAAGTGGTATCAGAGCCAAATCGATTATCTTCAATCGATACGATCTTTCTGGCAGCAGATTCAATTTTCTTRAAAAATACTCTAATGAACTGCTTGCTGTTCGACTGCAGTTTGGTCCCAAAAACTCTGATTTCTTCCTGTGTTTAAATGTCTATAGAGTTTCTTGGAGACAGTCGACTTTTTGAATYTTGTTATTGTCAAATCTACGCATAGKCGTTTAGCAAAAGTTCATGATACTCACAGCCTAAGGCAATTGGTGTTTTATTTGCCAAACATATATCGCCAATATCTTGAGTGTTATTTCATCTTCTCTCTTTGTGGATTTGAATCTATAAGAGCTTAAAAAATTTCTTTTGCCTGTACTCACCATTCATACATGTTTATGGCAATTTCCTTCATGATATGCCCTTAGAACAATAAATAGCATTTCTGTCAATTTTCTTTGAATTGACCTGCTGTTTCTTGAAGTCATAAAAGCCTAAATGTTAATTCTTCTCTCCAGTTCTTAATTCCAATGGTGTTTGCTTCGGTTATTCAAGATTATCTCCAATTGATTCAAGCTCTAAAGCTGAATTCCTACTCAACTTGCGGTTCAATGAAAGTTTCTTTGTCATTAGACTGTTTGCACTGTTTTGTCAAGTAATTCACACATTTATCTATCCCTTTATGGATGAATTTGCTACTTTTGGGGTGAGTGGCTATTTCGTGCTTCAAAGAATGTGCTGGATTGTGAGCAGATTAAAGCTGCATCTTGTGCAATCAGTGGTGCTGCATTCACATTGAATCTGTTTTGATCCAAGAGTTGAAAATGAAGAACACAGAGCTACATTCTGGGGGGAGCTTGAAATTTCCATCCATATTAAGCACACTGAAGCTTTAATAAAGAAAGCAGAGGGGAGAAGACCTGAAGACTTCATGAAGATGCTTGCTTCATAAAACTTTGGGGGGAGATTGTTAGCATCAAATTGATGCTAATAATTATCTTAAAAAGTTTTATTAAGCAATYTGGGCTAAGAATGGATCATCTGAAGACGCTGYTGTGCCAAAACGTCTAAGTCTGGAAGAAGACCAGCCGCTGCGCTAAATCGACCAAGTATGGACGACCAGAGCCTCTGCAAGCAGAACCAGAGCCTCTGTAAAGTGGACCAGAGCCTCTGTGAAGTGGACCAGAGTCTCTGTAAAGCGGACCTGAGCCAGAGCCTCTATGAAGAGAACCAGAGCCTCTATGAATGACAGAGACACCAGAGCCTTTGGTTGTATTGACCAGAGCCTCTGGAGGACGAGCCTCTGGAGGAACAGAGCCTCTGGAGTAACAGAGCTTCTGTGGTCGTCTATCCTCTGGTTTATCCTCTGGTCCTTCAAGACGACTATCTTCATAATCTTATTCTGGATAAGGCTAATCCTATTCTGGATAATGCTTATCTTATTCAGTTTTCATGTTTTATTGCCTATATAAGTAGTGGTTCAGGTTAAGAAAAATGTACGAGAGCAAATTAGAAAATTCATTGTAAACATAGATTCAGACTCATCTTATGAGAGTCGATTAGGGTTCTTGAGAGTTTGTAATTTCCATTCAATAAAGAAAACGCCGACGGTTTCTATTTCATCTTCTACTTCTACAAATCTCTCTTGATTTCCTTTATTAGATTATTCTACTGTCAGATCTGGGGTATAACATGTTTTTTCAAGCATAACTTTTACAATAGATGTCAATCTCTATAGTAGAAATTTGAAAACTTACGCAACATTTAGGTATAGCATTTTCAACATTTAGACCTTGCAATAAGATCTACTGGTCTAGCATTTTCAAAAATTAAGAGGCAGAGGAAACGTCGGCATAAAATTAGAATATAGTGGGTTTATTTGTTTGTTTGGTTTGGTTTTAACAAGATCCAAAATAACAGTCATAAACTTCTGCATGCTCAAAATATGTGCAATGTTTTGTATGACCATAAAAGTTAAGCAATCAAAACCATTTAAGAGGTCTAAAAAAGACAACACCATGCATCTTTATGAACTTCTATTTCAAATATTATATGCGCACACTCTACAAGCCTAGTCGTGACCCATGTTCTAAGGATAACTCCTATACATGAAGGTCTCTATTCGTCTCAACCATTGGATTTCTAAATAATACATGTAGCATCCGATCAAACACTTAGAAAGAAATTTACGATTTATTGTCTTACAAGGAGAATATCTTATGAATGTCGTCCGTCAGATACAACTCCTATAAAGTAACACCTGAAACCTTATTCATAAGGATTTGAATGTAAGTCACCCATTAGATCCTCTTATAGATTAGGATAAATTCGATGGACATTCCTTTTTATCATCCCAACTTGAAATTCAAGATCCCACAATTTATATAAAGTTCTTTTAGTATTTGATGGATCAACTTCATAAAATTTCTATAGCTCGAAATCTAATCTATAACTTATATTTCAGAATTGAACACGATAAGATATTTACTTGTAAAAAATTGTAATTATACGTATTGATCTAAGAACGAAATGCCTTCAATAAAATTGATGATTAGTTGAAGTAAGGTCAATATAGTCATTAGAGCGAATTGGTTTGTCATCTAGCCAAGAAGAAGATTAGTACAAGATAAAGTCAAATAGTAGTCTGACAAACACTACTACTGGCAAGCGAGATTTTGAAGTGCAAACTTGTCCAACAAGTTTGACTCATCAATTCTTTGACTCACATCCTGGTATGAGAACATGCATTGTATGTCAATCAAAATAAGCTCCAAAACACTATATTATTAGTGTCATACTTTCTTTATTGTTCTCTCTACATACAAAAGGATGGGATAGATTAACAAGTATCTACGTCAATCATAAAGGCTGAAATGAAGAGTGCAAGCATGCATAAATTAATAAATCAAATGAAGACATATGTTAAAGCTAGACAGTAACATTTAATGCAATGGTGGCTATAAAACGCTATCTTTATCATTCAATACTACTAACCTATTTTGAAAAAACTTCTATGTGATAGTTCATCGGGCGAAATCGCACCAACATCTAGAGAACGATCTTAGTCGTTCGATCTGAAAAAGTCCTTTCTTTCTTTAATATTTCGTTGTTAGCAAACTTGTCACCAGTCAGATTGTTTAGGATCACATGTTTTACTTTCCTAACTTCCGCAGCAAATTTATAATTCTTTATTTCAATACAAAATATAGAATTAAAAAGTGAAAATTTGTTGTGTTTGTATTCAACGCCCCATCTTCGACAAATACATCTTATGTAAGTCATTACTTACAGGACCAACAGTCTCATAATGCAACATTGAGAATACCATTTTTGACTTTGGTTCAATTTATGTTTTTCACTTTTTCAAAAGTCCGGGGTCTTCGACTGACCCACACTAGACCCCACCCTCACCAGGTTAGTTTGGTGACCTGGTTACCATATGTTTCAATCGATCATAATCGAATACCAACTTTTGTTAATCCAAAAACAGGAAAATCAAAATTAATGATGTTTATGGTGACTTGTACCTATATAGACTTAATTCGTACATTTATTTAGATTTGTCAAGTTGGTCGATCTTTTATAATATATAATAGTTTAAGGTCTTTTATAATATAGTACATATTTGTATGTATTTATGATATTTTATAATTTTATTAAATCAAAAAATATTCA
>NC_037534.1:13133015-13134462 GCF_001531365.2 Cynara cardunculus var. scolymus | reverse complement strand
GAAGAAGTTGAAATTTCCAGATGGCTATGCTTCCAACATAGGGGCATTAGTAAATGTTGAAGATGGTAGTTTCTATGGCTTCAAGAGTCATGATTGTCACGTGTTCATGCAAAGATTGCTCCCTATTTCCATTAGAGGGATGGTACCGAATCCAATATGGGACGCTATCACTGAGTTATGCACATTCTTTCATGTAATATGCTCGAAAGTGGTCCATGTTGACGACCTGCTTCAATTGCAGACGACAATAGTTAAAACTATATGCAAGTTGGAAAGAGTCTTTCCACCGGGGTTCTTTGATTCCATGGAACACCTTGTGGTACATCTAGCGCGTGAAGCATTAGTAGGTGGTCCGGTTCAATATCGATGGATGTATCTCTACAAGAGACGTCTAGGGTCCTTGAAAAGGACAGTACGAAATAGAGCAAGGGTAGAAGGGTCGATTGTTGAGGCATATTTGGTTAACGAACTATCTACGTATTGCTCGTTGTATTTTGAACCAACGGTAGAGACGAGGCTAAATCGTGAGCCTCGAAATTTTGCCCCCGAATGTTCGTCTTCCGATATGCGGTTAAGCATATTTAAGACCCCGTCTCGAAAACTGTATGGTAAGGCTGGAACACACTGTCGGCTACAAGATGGAGATCTACACAAGGCTCACACATACATCTTGTTGAATTGTGAAGAAGTATCTCCTTTGATTGTAGTGTTTGATGAAGAGGTTAAACGTAACGAGCCGTATATTGATGAAGCGGGGCTCGATAGACGAAGAAGTGAAGATTTTGCGGGTTGGTTTGARACCTACGTAAGTATATACATATTGTAATTATTCATCCTTATTTATGTYTTCAATAGAATCTTACAAATTACATGATTATTTGTCATTATAGGTTATGTCTGGGTATGACCCCATTACCGATCGTCTAAAAATCTTGGCTTCAAGACCACTCCGTTATGCTATTCAACACCCTGGGTTTTTCGTAAATGGTTACAAGTTCCACACCCTAACTCACGGTACCGGTCGCACCACTCATAACAGTGGAGTATGCGTGAGAGGCTCTTGTTACTCAGAGTATGAGTCTGACTACTATGGGTTGTTGGATGAAGTCCTAGAGATAGAATATCATGGGTATGGACTCGGTTATTGTGCTGTACCGATATTCAGATGCACATGGTTTGATACAGTTAATGGTGTTCTAGTTGACCCAAAACATAATATTGTGGACGTCAAACATAGATCAAGACTTCGTTCAGACGACCCTTTTATTCTAGCATCACAAGCTGAACAAGTATATTATGTACCATATCCATCAAACTCCTTAAAGGATTGGTGGTCTGTGGTGAAAACAAAGCCAAGAGGGGTCTATGACTTAGCGTCATGTGTAAACGAAGTACCTTCCGATGAAAATGTGGATGAGGAACAATGTTTTCAAGAAAATGATAGAAT
>NC_037534.1:13125625-13128530 GCF_001531365.2 Cynara cardunculus var. scolymus | reverse complement strand
AGTGATGATTGAAACAAGGAAACATCTCGTGTTTCCTTTGGTTTATCGATTATTGAAGCTAGCATTGGTTTTGCCTGTTGCAACCGCAACAGTTGAGAGATGCTTTTCTGTAATGAAGCTTGTGAAGCCAGCTTTGCGCAATCGAATTTGTGACGATTTTTTGAATGCGTGTGTCATTTGTGCCGTAGACAAAGAAGTACTTGCTAAGGTTACAAATCAAGATGTAATGACTCGGTTTCAAATGATGAAAACTCGTAGAAATCAACTTATGTAATCACGTATTATTGATTATAATAATTGATGTGTTGGTACATTGTTAGTTTAAGTGACCCCAGTGTATAAAATTCCTGGATCCGCCACTATATATATATATATATATATATATATAGATAGATAGATAGATAGATAGATAGATAGATAGATAGATAGATAGATAGATAGATAGGGGTGTGTGTGTGTAATTGATGTAATTATTGTGTTGTGATAATAGAGTTTGTTCCCATGTATATATATCATCACAAACGATCCCCCCCCCCACATATATATATATATATATCTCCTGTATTCTGTATTGTTTTTCTTGTTATCTCCAACTTTCTACACAACTATGAGAATAGATACCAAGAAAAGAAAATAGTATGAGAGAGGGAATGCATCAAGGAAGTATGATGGAAACTGAGTAGAGAGACGAAGTAAAAAATAAAATGATAACAATAAGATTATTTTGATTTAAATCTTGCAATCAAAGGGGTCGTTGATATAAGAACCTACAAACTCATTACAGTTGCTTGTCTGATTTTTAACGCCTTAAGATAATAACATTTACACTTCGCCTGCAAAAAATTCAATATAACCGAATTGCGTTTTCCCCCGACAAAACCTGAATAAAACAAAACCTGACTGTTATTATCCAATCAAAACTGATCCATGAAGTTGTTAGAGAGCAAATCCTTAACAAGTTTCCTTTTTTTTCTTCAAGAAACCTTAAAATAAAGCCTAATTTTCTTACCATCTTTGTTGTCATTCCTCTCTTTCAAGTGCACATCACTATTAGACACGTGCCCTTAGTGATGACATGTTTCAGCAAGAAGCTATTACGACGACATGTCGTGTTTATAAACCATTTGCAACGATAAATTAACTTTTAGAGGCGACAAAATTTGTTGCAAAAAACCCTCGTTTCTTGTGAGTATTCCCTCGACTATGCTTGTTTTTCTCTCCTTCACCTTCTCCACCTGATGATTAATTTTGAAAAACACTTGCAAATTTGGCTATGAGAGAGAGCACGAATTTATCGTTGGGTTGGGGAGAAAGAAATCATGCCGTTTCCGGTTTTGTTGGATGTTAAGGACCGGTTCGACAGGAACCGGGATGGGAACGAAGAAGGAGATAAATAAGGAGATTTAAGACGTGGATTAGAGTTCATGGGTGGACGTGTAGAGTTAATTCAGGAAGCCGTTAAAGTGGAGTTGTTGTGAAATTTGTACAAAACCGAAACTCGTCGGAGTATAAATATAAATAATTAGTTATTTAATTATTTTATATCTTATTTCTTTTCATATTAACATAAATAATCTCATATGAATTAAAATACATTAAAAAAAATACGTTTTTTTTTTACAAATTATATCATTATAATCGTCTCATCAATATCTTTAAAATGAGTTCAATATTGAATATTTTTTTAACTTAATCAGATTATTAAATAGTATAAATATGTAGTGAATTATTTTTAAAACTTAGATTTTATACCTTATGTTATTTATTTAATTTTTTTCATATATCTCTCTCTTTCTTTTTCATTTTTCATTTTGCATCCTTACTTTATTAGAATGCATAATCATATGTTAAGTGAAACACATTAAAAATATATTTCTTTTTTTTCACTACTAGAAAACCAGGTATCAGCGACGACTATCAGCGAGAGAATTTTTCCCTCGCAGATCAGCGAGGGAAATGACAAAAAACACATTCTCTCGCTGATCCCTCGCTGATCTGCGAGCGAGGGATCAGCGAGGGAATTTCCAAAAAACTCATTCCCTCGCTGATCCCTCGCTGATCTGCGAGGAAAATATTTCCTCGCAGATCCCTCGCTAATCAGCGAGGGATCTGCGAGGGAAGTTCCGAAAAAACTAATTCCCTCGTTGATCCCTCGCTAATTTGCGAGGGAACTTTCTTCTACAACTTCCCTTACTGATCCCTCGTAAATCAGCGAGGGATCAGCGAGGGAAGTCACAAAAATCAGAATCCCTCGCTGATCCCTCGTAAATCAGCGAGAGATCAGCGAGGGAATGTGAATTTTTTTTATTTCCCTCGCTGATCCCTCGTTGATGTTTTTTTATTTTAATAATATATATATATATATAGATAATATATAATATATATATATATATTATTTATATTATTATATATTATCTGTATATATATATTATTATATATTATATATATATATATATATTATATATTATCTATATATATATATATACACAAATACCGAAAAAGTTTTTGAAATTTGCGACGGATTGGATCCGTCGCTGATGTTTTTTTATTTTAATCTACTTCAMGCYGCTTTCTTCTCCAATGGTTACCCTTCACTTACCCAAGACTGCAACATTACAGATCGAGAGAGAGTGAGGGACGCGAGATCGAACTAGAGAGAGAGAGGGACGCGAGATCGAGAGAGAGAGAGAGAGAGAGGGACCGATCACCGTGACCTTCCTCGCCGTCGTCGCCCACCGTCAACCTCACCGTCCTCGCCGTCGTCTCCCACCGTCGTCTTCACCGTCGCCGGAGTCACCGTCCCTGTTCCGACCAGATTCACAACAGGGTCTGTATTTAGGTATGATTTATGGTATTATTTATGGTAGTTTAGAAATTTAAGATGCTTCAAATGTGTTTGTAAAAT
>NC_037534.1:13095597-13117780 GCF_001531365.2 Cynara cardunculus var. scolymus | reverse complement strand
ATCCGTCGCTGAAAGTGTCCGTCGCAAATCCGTCGCTGAAAGTGTCCGTCGAAAATCCGTCGCTGATTTCCATCGCTGATCCGTCGCTGATAGCATTACCTACGACATTTTGACCGACGGAGTATCAGCGACGGATCAACGACGGAAAGCACTTTCAGCGACGGATCAGCGAGGGAATTTTCCCTCGCTGATACCCAACATTTTTGTAGTGTTTACAAATCATATTATATTATGAATAGTTTTAGATTTTGGAATTGCTTATTTGAAACAACTTATGTTTTTTTGACAAAAACACTTATCAACTTATTATAAGTTAAAAGAGTTTAACTTCTCTAAAAAGTTCTTATTACCGGTTTAGGACCGGTATAAGTTGTTTATCCGAACACTCAAAAATGCTTATTACCAATGTCACACCGAAATAAGTTTATAAGTTGTTGTTATAAGCAATTCCAAACGACACCCCCTAACTTTGATTCTTTTATTTGGGTTTGAAATAATATTTAATTTTGGATTCCTTCTTAAGATTTGAAATAACATTTCACTTTAGGTTTCATTCCTTTTGTAAATACAATTGTATTTTAATTATATTAATTTTGGAGTTTATAACGACTCTAAACTTCATATCTTTGATTTATAAAACAATTTGACATCCCGACACATAGTGCAGGTACCCAAACTAATTTGAAAGATAATATATAACTTAAGGGTCACTACAAAAATGAAGAGTATTAGTGAGGGAAAATTCCCTCGTTGATTCGTCGCTAAAAGGGTCTTTCCTCGCTGATCCGTCGCTGATAGTCTGTCGGTCAAATGCTCGTAGGTAATGCTATCAGCGACACAAAAAAGCGACGGATCAGCAACGGAAATCATCGAGGGATACTTTCAGCGATGGAACAAAATCAGCGACAGATCAGCGAGGGAACTTTCAGCGACGGATCAACGAGAGAATTTTCAAGGAATTTCAGCGACAGATTTTTCCTCGCTAATCCGTCGCTAAAAGTTCCCTCGTGGTTAGATCCCTCGTGGTTCTACAAGGGATTTTTTCCTTCGCTGATACCTTGTTTTCTAGTAGTGGGTGTTTGTTTTTAATTTAATAAGCTTAATGCATGGTTAGCTTAATTAATTAAGTTATATTAACATGTTTGATTTTAATTTAATACTAAAAATTTGACTTAACATGTTAAGTTAGCCAATCCTATCTTAATACATATATTAAGTGGAAATGTTTTCCAAAATTACCATTACCCTACAATTTTAATTAATCACACGTCTCATCAAATTCATAGTTCACCAATATACATTAATTAAAATTTATAATCTAACAATAATACTTAATTATTTTACATATATTTTAAGTTATTAATCATTGTTTTATGAACTCGTTGAATTTATATTGTTTATATTATTTTAGTTTTTATTTTCATTTTAAATATTTATTAAATAATTTATTTTCATTCAACACTTAGAGATTATTTGTTTACCTCTTAATAGTTCAATTAAGAAGTAGTCTCTGAATCGTTAAGAGTTAAATCTTGTTTGGCAAACAAAAAGTCTCCCTCTCAATGGTTCTAAAACCCTCTAAATGATTTTGTATTATGAGTCTCCCTTAACCATTATACGCCCTAATTTCATTGTAAACAATTACCAAACAATAATATTTTATTTTGCACTATATTATGAGAGCTTCTTAATCTCATTCTGACCACTTAATCATTCTGCACCAAACCATTCAGCAACTGTCAAACAACCCCTTATATAGACATAGGGTTAAAATGGTCATTTATGTTGTTCATATTATTTATTCAGGACAAAAATTAAAACAACAATTTATCTTAATATATCCGGACAAATTAATGTTTAGAGACAACTTAATAGATTCAGAACTTAATGAATAAAAAATCAAACAACCCCATACTCCTATGAATGTGTCATGATACAAAATCAAAAGCAACACCTACGATTTCCATAATTTGGTATTCATATGCGTTGAGTTTCATAACATAAACCAATCTGACACAGTAAATACCATTTGAAGTAAAAGTTTAGAAGGCGAGTTATATACAGACTTATCATCTACCGTATATAAACAACAATATTTACATAAAATGATAGGAAATATGTAAGTAAAACGAACTAAACCTGTAATTACATAATCGTCTGATAAATTAAAAACCCTTCGCTCTCCAACTAAAAAGACGGAGAAACGAGAGGCTTCATGAGAACCTCGGCTTAGGCATGGGCGTGGGCGAGTGATGATAAGAATCGAGCTTTTGTATCCATTGACGCTGGCTTTTTCTTTGATCAAAAGGAGTCGGGGATTGTAGAACATGTACGTTTCCGTCACAAACAAGTAAAGTTACAAACTCTTCCAATACCTTCACAACCTGCCAGAATTCGGGCCTCTTCCCTGGATTCGAAGACCAACATAGCTCGATTAAAGTCCTCATTGCCAGAGGACAATCAACGGGAATAGGCGGTCGTAATCTCTGAATATATTCGCAAAAAACGTCTCAAGATTACATAAACGCGTATCCTTTGAATATAAATTTTGGCCATCGTAATAGAGTACTTAATGAGAGTTCAAGTTTACCAAACCACAACTACATCATATTTAAAGGCATTATAATTACTTAATGCATCTCTTTTTTCTTCTCAATCGATGTAATAAAGTTTCAAAATTTTCTATCTTGTACAAATTTTGACAGTTAATAGAATTCCAATACGAGAACCGAAAAGGACCATACCTTATGCACGACAGCAAAAGCCGCTTGAATCGAGGTCATATCTTTGTAAGGTAAATCCCCCGCCACCATCTCCCATAAAATGAGTCCGAATCCATATACATCTACCTTTCGATCATAAGGCTTCCTTTTAATCATCTCGGGTGCCATCCACCGATAAGTTCCTGGATCATCTGATACAAGATCACGGTTTGCCTCTGCACAACCGATCCCAAAATCAGCAATCTTGAGTTGGAAATCTTTGCTTACAAGTATGTTTTCGGGCTTCAGATCCCTATGAATAACGCCTTGTGAATGAACATATTTCATTCCACGAGTAATGTCTAAAGCCATCTTAATGATCCTTTTCAAAGAAAGACGGCTTTCTTTGTTGGTTAAGGTATTGTTCTCGAGCTTATGCAAGTACGACCTCAGAGAACCCTCTGAAAGATACTTTGTGATAACACAAAGCGCTGGTGGTTGTCTACATGCGGCTACAAACTATCACCACAAACGAAATGGGTCGAATCATCAGCATTTAGGAGATTAATCTTAGCACGATTTTCGTAAATGAATGCATGTTCATGTGTTAGGAATTGAAGAGGCAGACATTCTACTGTCAACAAGTTTAATTAAATACCTTGATGACATTTTCATGATGGAGATGAGATAAAAGAGCAACTTCTCGGATGAACTGATTCTCTAACCGGATTCCTAGCTGTTGATTTTCCTCTTCCTCCGGGATCTTGATAATCTTAACGGCAACGGCTTCATCCTTGTATACTCCACGGTAAAGCTGACTATGTGCACCATTTGCAAATCTAAACCCAAGAAAAAGCTTCGAAAGATCAACCATCGAATTGTCCTCTATGGAAGTAAAATACTCTTTTTTCCTTTTTCTTTTGCCATGAAGCTGCTTCGTTGAGGCGAAACATCTAGAAGGAGGAGTATAATTCGAAGGCGACCTCAAATAAAGCATTGAATTTCTTTTTGCTTTGTTAAAGGTACAAAAAACCCGAATCTTTTTTGCTTGGTTACAAGATTCCCCCAACGTGTAGATTCTCAGATTCAAGAACACTACCGAAGTTTTTCAAGGGAGGTTATCTTCATTTACCTTCACCAAGAAAACCAAACGGGACTCATCCCAGTGCATATATACCTGCGATTCAGTTTGGCTCAAAATTAATTGCGAAAAATCTGAACGCGATGGCGAAACTACGTTCTTGTTAACCATATTCAAGAATTTAATCCCTAAACTAAATTACCCTAATTAATCTTGTTGAGTTTGGTCAAGTGAGTGGCAATTTATGAAGAAAAGATTCCTATAAACCAAATCAAACCAAATAAGCTCCGGTATAACCCTCATGATGTCGGGTTAGGTTCGGCTCAAAGAATAGAACGGTTGTTTAGTGAAAGAATATAACAAACCATTTTCCAAATCATTCAAGAACAAACCCTAAATTCTACAATCCCACATCAAAATGCACATCATAAATACCTCTTCTAGATATAAGAATACATGCAAATTCTTTGATAAAATACATAATGAGTTGTACCTTTAATCACTGGAGCACAAACTAAGGAAATATTTTATCAATCAATTAAATCTTCACAAACCCATGCAAAGTTTTGGATCTCAGTTCTCACCCAATATTTCAGTTGAAACAAAAGACTTCCATCCATCAAAATTTTGAACATCAAAGCCTGAAACAACCCACAAAGATTAACAATTCAATCAATCATAAAACAGCAAAATTGGCCATTTTTTGATCCAATCAAGAAACAACATTGTAAACCCCATTATCAACCCAAGGATTTGGGTATGGAAATAGTTATAATTTCACAAGAAAATACCGAATGAAACGTAAAACATGAAGAACTAACCAAAAGGGTATATATATGTGCAATTTGATATCCTCTACAGAATCTGTAAACCCAAAAATAAACCCTATTTCTCTTTTATCTCAATCTCTCTTCTTCTCTCACCATCAAGAATGTTTCTAGGGTTAGAGAGAAAACAAGGAGATCGAGAGACAGAATTTCAAGAAAGGTATGCAGATCCTTTTTTACTATTATTCAAATTTGTTTATAGAATTAGAAGGGAAAAAAAGGACCCATGAAAAGATTCCAATAAAAGGAAGTGTAGATGATGATTTTGGGTGGAATTTTGATGGAAGGTCGTGGTTTTCTATTTGGAGTTGGAGGTCGACAATGGATCAGGAACACACAATTATATGCTTCATCTTTTATGCTTTACAAAATATCAGTCGAAAATTAAAATTCTATGTAAAACTATATTATGAGCAGATAAGGGTTACCTGTTAGAAGATTCAGACGACCTTATTTCAAAGCATTCTATACAATTTTAAGGTTTTTGGGATTGCTTATAAAAACAACTAACTTATTTCGGTGTGGTTTTGGTAAGAAGCACTTTTGAGTGTTTGGATAAACAATTTATACCGGTATCAAAACGGTAATAAGGAGTTTTTTAGAAAATTAAACCATTCTAACTTATAATAAGTTAATAAACACTTTTATAGAAAAAAATAATTTATTTTAAATAAGCAATCCCAAACATCCCTTATGCCGGCCACCATGAAAAAGAATAGGATTTTATTATATAAGTATAAAAAATTAAATTCTCAAAATAGTCAACCTAAATGTGCCTAAGAGTTTATCTTTAATTATATTTTACATCCTTATAATTAATTATTTACTTATTTAATTACTTTATATATTTATTTTTTAACTTTTTCATTTTACACCTTTATCACATTATCATTCATGAACCATATATTTGCACTCATTTATAAAAGACGAATTATAGTTATCTTGAAATTCTTAAAAGGTACAAAACAATATACTTAGTGTACAACTATTTAAAGCATTGTATAAACATTCATCGTACCACACCCTCTCAAATTGAATTAAATTCCTTTTCTCTCCGCTTCATTGGCAACATCCTCCAAAACCGCAAATGTCTTTAATTTCTCTCCATCGACCATCCCCACCCCCACACTCGTATCGGAAAATAGAGACAACCTCCAAACTTGCGAAGAGAGAATGAGAGCACTGACAATAAAGATTTAAAGAATGAAAAACTTTTTGTCTACCATGGATTTAATCTAAATTTCAACGTTGAATGTTCGTGGGGTATCTCGACATTTGAAAACCTTACTAGTCAAGAAATTTCTTGAAGTTCTGTGGGGCTTGAATCAAATTAATGTGTTAATATTTCTCGATCATCCTAGCCAATACAAGAAAAAATGACCTTTAAAGAAGGTTCTGTTACTACAAAAATCTAAAAAGCTTCTCTAAAAGCTTTAGAGAAGTTTTTCAATTCCGTCAAGAAACTTCTCTATATAAGGGTAGCTAAATGTTTTAGGGAAGGTTTTCAAAGGGTATGCTTATGTCGACTTTTAAATACAATTTTTAGGGTTTTAGGTACGTTTTCAAAGCTTCTCTAAAGATGGCTTGATTTTATTCAAAAAGCTTCTCTAAAAGTATGTAATAGTGACGCTTTTCAAGCATTAGTGACAATTTATAAACATTACTAAAAGGTACTTTCTGAGAAGGTTTTTGAGAAAGCTTCTTTAGAGGTATAACTTGTAGTTACACATTTAGTAAACGTTCCCTAAAAGTATCATTCAGGTACGCTTTTACGAACCTTCTATAAAGGTTATATTTAGTTACCCGTTGATTAACATCAAATCCTTCTCTAAAATGTGTACTATATATATTTTGCGTCCATATTTCATCTCTATATTTATAATAATAATAAAATGTTAATAACAAATAAAATTAATCAATATAAAAACCCTAAAACAATAGAATTTCATATTTTTGTCATATAAAGGACAAGAATAGGATTTCATATATTAGTCCAAATTATAAAATAAAAAAACAAAAAAAAAACTTACTAAATCATATTACTAACGTTCCAATGTAAGTGCATTCAACACTCTTGTAAACTCCTCTATTACTTATCTCGACGATCACTTCTTGTCGAATTAAGAACCTGTTTTTCCCAATTAGTCAAACATGTTACCGAGTAAGTATAATGCATTGCACGACTAATCCAATTGTTAGTCCACTCCTCTAGCTATCCTTCACCATTTAGGTGCAACACAAAACCAAGGCTAGATGATTAGTTATGAAGTCTGATTAATTAGCAGTTGGACCAAATATTGGAGAAAGGAAACTTTCCAGATCTTGGGTCTGGCCAACATGGGAGTTTAACCTATTTTCACTCTATAAATTCAATCTTATGTAATTGTAAACCCTAGCCGTCATATCAATAGAAATCCTTACTATTGTGGCCCTCGAGTAGTTTGATCAAACCGATCAAGTGAACCACGTAAATCCTGTGTGCTATTTCTCTTTTTCTGCTTTTACTTTACTGTTTCCGTGTTTATATGCGTGTTCTTCAACATCGTTTCCTACCAACCGGTATTAGAGCAAGAAGAAAAGAAAAGAAAAATCGGCAACATATTCGGGCAACGTGCAACCGCTCCGTTTTTCCTATTACCTGATATTGAACGGCCAGATCGTCTTGATTTTTGGATGGTAACTCCATAACATCTGTATCTACGTTTTCGACAGTTGGATCGTCAATTAGAGGTCCAGAGGTAGTACAATATCTGTCGAACAGAAGACAGTTTGTTTTGAGCAATGGCAGAAGACGAAAAAGTAAAGATAGACAAGTTCGATGACCACGGTTTTGGATTCTGGAAGATGCAAATCGAAGATTACTTGTAAAAAAAAAGAAACTTCATGAACCGTTGTCTGGGACTAAACTAGAAAAGATGGAACAAGCCGATCTTGTAAGACCATCAGGCATTGGGTGTGGTCAGATTATCGTTAGCAAAGAATGTCGCGTACAATATTGTTAGCGAGAAGACTACACATGGACTGCTGAAGGAGTTATCCAACATGTATGAAAAACCTAGTGCTTCGAATAAGGTTTTTCTGATCCACCAACCGGTGAATAGGAAGATGATGGAAGGAGCGTTTGTCACACATCAGAGTCTGGGCCGTGTCTCAGTCCCAGTGTGGCTATTGAAAATGAATCGAATTATTAATTGTGTCATAAAGGCCAGTCGGTTCGGACCTCCACTTAGTTTCACCCAAGGCCCCTCTACCATATCTGTACAAATAGGCGGGGGTGAACGGCGGCCGTAACTATAACGGTCCTAAGGTAGCGAAATTCCTTGTCGGGTAAGTTCCGTGTCAATTGGCAATTCTTGGTCATTGAGATTCATGGTAATTAATCCTTTTTCCCCAGTTCAAATCTGGGTGCCGCCTCATCGTCTTTTATTCGAAACGTCTAGTGATCTTCAATCATATTGAATATTTGACGATACATTCCGTAGAATATATGACAAAAGTGGAGTGTTGGAGTATTGACGAATGGGGTTTTCTTTGTTGACATAAGATCTAATCGTATAAGGAATCAAAAACATAAATTTGTATCAAATTTGAACTAGTAACTAATCCCAACATGGAAGTATTTCTTTCGTAGGAATATGATTCGAAATGGAAAATTCAATTCAATATTGACAAGGTTAGTCTCTGTTGACATTCAAATTGATGATGAAGTACAAGCGCTGTTATTATTATCTTCTTTACCCGAGAGTTGGTCTGGCACGGTTATAGCTGTTAGTAGTTCAACTGGAACTACTAAGTTTACGTTTAAAGGAATTCGAGATCTGATTCTCGAAGAGGATATCCGTAGAAGGAATCAGGTAAAAGTTTACGTTCCTTGCTGAGTGCAGAAGGGAGTGGTAGAAGATCTGGTAGGGGGCAAAATAAAGGACGAGGTAGATCGAATTTCAGAAAAAGAGGGCAATCGAAGAACATGAAAGTTATTACATGCTGGAATTGCAAACAGAGTGGTCACTTCAGAAATCAGTGTACGGTAGGCCAACCAGAAAAGGTGAGCAGGGAGTTAACATAGCCTTTGAAGATTCTAATGATGCACTGGTCTGTTGGGTTGATAGTCCAATTATTGAATCATGGATTATAGATTATGGGACTTCATTCTGTGCCTCTTCTTGCATGGAGATGATGCAGAATTTCAAGACAGGAGAGTTTGGCAAGTCTCGGTTTGCAGATGGCAAAACATTGGACATCAAGGGCATGGGCGACATAGTTGGACGTTGAAGAACGTGAGATACATTCCAGGTCTCAAGAGAATGTTAATCTCAGTTGGGTAGTTGGATGATCAGGCACATCATGTTTTCTTCAGAGACGGTTAATGGAAAGTCGTAAAAGGCAATTTGGTCGTTGCCTATGGTTATAAGGAGACTTTATACATGTTTGAAGTACCAACAGTTGGAGTCAATGCAATTATTGATGACATGGGAGGCTCGACATTGTGGCACCAAAGACTTGGGCACATGAGCGAGAAAGGTATGAAGATGCAAGCTTCAAAGGATAAGATTCCAGGCCTAAAATATGTGGCAGTTGGTTTTTGTGAACCTTGTGTTTATGGCAAACAAAAAGAGGTCACATTTGCAAAATCAGGTATGACACGAAAATCTGAAAAGTTGAAGTTGGTTCATATGGATGTATACGGGCCTACTTCAGTTTCATTAATAGGCAGGTCAAAGTACTACATCACCTTCATCGATGATTCCACCAAAAAGGTATAGGTTTATTTTCTAGAAAAAGAAATCTAATGCTTTTAATAGTTTTAAGAAGTGGAAAGCTATTGTTGAAAATGAAACTAATTTGAAAATAAAGTGTTTGAAGTTTAATAATAGAGGTGAATATAGCAGCAAAGAATTCATCGAGTATTGTATTGAGCATGGGATTGGAATGCTTAAAATAGTCCCAGAGATGCCTTAACAGAATGGTGTTGCTGAAAGAATGAACAAAACACTGAACGAAAGGGCAAAGAGTATGAGGATTCATGCAGAGTTGCCAAAGATTTTCTGGGCAGATTCAGTTAGTACAACGCGTATCTCATCAATCATGGACCTTCAGTTCTGTTGGGGTTCAATATTCCATAAGAAGAATGGTTGGGCAAGGAGATAAGTTTCACACACTTGAGAGTTTTTGGTTGTACAACTTATGTCAAAGTGAAAGATGCTGACAGAGATAAGCTAGATGCAAAGGGGAAAAAATGCACATTCATTGGATATGATTCAAATGAGATGAGCTATAGGTTTTGGGATGACCAGAACAGAAAGGTCATCAGAAGCCGAAATGTAACCTTCAATGAAAGTTCTATGCACAAGAAACTAGGAACAAACCAATCTGAAAAGAATGTCAAAACATAGACAATGACGAGAAATCAAGTTATGCTCGAAAGCATGATAGAAAGTAACCTTGCAGGCTCAGATAGAAGAAATGAAGCAGATTCAAGAGACTAGATGAGAATTGGTCATGACTCAGTCTTCGATGAGGGATCAGAAAGCAGTGAGGGCTCAGTTGATACAGGGAGCGTAGAAAACAGCGATGCTGATAAAGTTGTCTCAGAAGTTCCACAATTACGGTGATCTAATAGAGAATCCTAACCTACAAAGAGATACTCACCATCAACAAACTATTTATTATTGAACGAAGATGGTGAGCCAAAAAGTTTTTCAGAAGCCGTAAAATAAAAGAATCAGTAAAGTGGGAGCAGGCTTTAAAGAAAGAAATGGGTTCATTACAAAAGAATTAGACTTGGTCTTTGGTCAGATTACTGGCAGGAAAGAAAGCATTGCAAAATAAATGGGTACTCAGGATCAAAGAAGAACATGATGGCAACAAAAGGTACAAGGCACAGTTGGTAGTCAAAGGGTTTCAACAGAAAAGAGGGGTCGATTACAATGAGATCTTCTCTCTAGTTGTGAAGATGACTACAATTAGATTGGTCTTAAGTATAGTAACTGCAAAAGACTTGCATCTAGAGCAACTAGATGTTAAGAAAACATTCTTACATCGAGATCTTGATGAATACATGTACATGGTGCAACCAAAAGGCTTTTAGGTGGCTGGAAAGGAAAACATGGTGTGCAAGTTAAAGAAAAGCTATACAGTTTGAAACAAGCACCGAGGCAATGGTACTTGAAGTTTGACAACATTATAAGGAAGGGGTATATGAGATGTCACATGGACCATTGTTGTTACTTGAAGAAATTCAAGTCCTCCTATATTATACTATTGTTGTATATGGATGATATGTTAATTGCAGGATTAGGTATAAAGGAAATCAACTACTTACAGGAACAACTATCTCAAGAATTTGAGATGAAAGATCTGGGGGTAGCAAAGCAAATTCTTGGTATGAGCATCAAAAGAGATAAAGTAGATGGCACTCTAAAGTTATTCCAAGAGAAATACATTGGGAATGTTCTAGAGAAGTTCAATTTAAAGGTTTCCAAGGTCAGAAATGCACCCCTAGGTCAATTCAAGCTTACAAAGGAACAATCACCTCAAACGTACAAAGACAAGGAAGATATAGCCGAAGTTCCTTATGCATCAGCAGTTGGTAGTTTGATGTATGCCATGGTATGCACAAGACCAGACATTGCTCATGCAGTGGGAGTTGTTAGCAAATTCATGTCAAATCTAGAAAAAAAAAAGCATTAGGAAGCAGTCAAGTGGCATTTATACTACTTAAAGGGCATATCAAAGCTAACAGTATGTTACAAAAGGAAAGGTGTTATCTTGGATGGCTATGTAGATGCTCACTTAGGTGGTTGTTCAGACTCAAGCAAAAGTACTATGGGTTATGTGTTCACAGTGGGAGGCATAATTGTTAGTCGGATTTTCATATTACAAAAAAGTGTGCTCTCTCAACCACACAAGCAAAATACATGGCACTTGCCAAAGCAAGCAAAGAGCTTATATGGTTGAAGAACTTTCTGTCAGAAATGGGCATGAAACAAAAATATTGTGCCCTATACTGTGATAACCATAGTGCAATTAATCTCGCGAAGAATCTGGTGTTTCACAGTAGGATGAAACACATAAATATGAGTATCACTTTATCCGAGATTTGGTAAGTGATGGAACGTTGTCATTAAGAAAGATCCTTGGTTCAAAGAATCCTACAGACATGTTTACCAAAGGGGTGAAAACTGATAAGTTGAAGCTTTGCATAGCTTCAACTGGCCTCCTAGATGATTGATGAAGCAGGCGTCACACTAGTAAAAGGGAAGTATACACGTTAGGGGTTTATTGGAGTTACGAAACATGGATGGCAGTAGAGTTGATCAGCCTCCAAGTAGGAGATTGATAAGTTATGGAGTCTGATTAATTAGCAGTTATGCCAAATATTAGAGAAAGAAAAGTCTCTAGATTTCGGGTACGGCCCACGTGGGAGTTTAACCTATTTTTACTCTATAAATTCAATCATATGTAATTGTAAACCCTAGCCGTCATATCAATAAAAATCCTTACTAGTGTGGTCATGGACTAGCTTGATCAAACCAATCAAGTGAACCATGTATTGTGTGCTTTTTTCCTGTTTTTACTTTCCTGGGTTGCCGTGTTCGTGATCTTCATCATCGTTTCCTAACGTTAGAGCCATAGAAATTCGAACGATATAATACGACCCCTGATTAATGTAATCTTCGATATGTTTCCACACACTCCTTCCTTTATTTAGAAAAAAAAAACATTCATAAGCGAGCTTGTTATAAATTTGAAGTTCAAATAAAGTTCATTAAAGTTTAAACTATAAGAACCTGAAAGAATAGCTGCTATTGTGTTTACAAATATCGAGAAACAAACAAGAAGAGTGATGTCACTAACATATTTGAATAGTTCTTTTTAGTTAGCAAATGCGTAACCTATAACAAAATGGGTGCAGAAGAGAGCTATGCTCGCTATGATCACTTCAACTGTTCCAAGAGCTGATATGGCTAAGATAGCCATTTTTGCATCCTTGGGATTTCGAACTCCTAATTCATTGGCGACCCATGTGCTACAAAAGAACATGTTTTAATATGTGATTATTAAGTTAGGAAAAACATCAAATGCTTAAGAGCAAACCTTGTAGTATCCCCAAGTGAGTAAGGTATGTAGTAGTGTAAGGCACCAACTGCTAAACTGTTGCAAAAGATGATAAATTAGTCCAAAATTTTAAAAAATCCTCGCAACTTTTAAGGGTTTACTAGAAACAAGATATCCATATTGAGAACACTTAAGTTTCCGACTGGGATTTGGCAAGAGCCTACATAGCAAAACAATCTCATACGACCACCATTCAAGACCTAAATATGGAAATCAGAAAGTTAAGATTTAGATTTGAGAGTCACGTATACCTAAAGGTGACCACGCATATGAGAATGTCGCGACCCGTTACAAGGTCAACTGACTCCAACATCACCACTACGAAAACTCAATTTCCTTAGTCCTTTTTTCTGTTAAACAAAGCCAAGCCTTTTCCGTCGGAAAGGGAAAACAAGATTGGATAGTTGGGCAGGCGCTCCCCTTTGGGTGTGGCTGTGTATGGATAGGCTAAGGCACCTTAGTATGCAAGGGGCTAAGTCGTTCATTCAAGGACCAGAGCTTTCATCTGAATTCTGAGGCCCTCTTTATGCTCTCAAAGACCGGTTTTTACAGAACTGAGATTCCATAGGCCGCAAAGAAGCCCTTTAAAGGTAGAATTAGGAGTAGAAGCCATGTATTTAGCCCGATTCCTATTCGCCCTTTTTAGCACTAGACTTACATTCTCATTTCGCTTGTTCAGTTCAACGAAAGCCGGTACTAATCAAGCACAGTTTAGCCCTATGATTGAATAAAGGCATTTCTTGAGCCAGTTCAAGTCAGTATACCTAAAATGCACAATTTTATAACTATCAGAATGTTACGATTTAGATATCATTTTCTCTAATCTTAAACATACTAACCACTTCTTCCTTCCATTTCTCAATCTCACCCTTATCATGTATGCTTCTGAGATATGTTCGAAAGAGTAACACACAATTTGGATAGATTCGAACAAGTTCCTAATTATCTAAAAATTAAATCCCATTGTCACTTTTAGATGTTTCCACCATCCAAGTTGTTGCAAGCTTGATTTGGAAGCATGCAACTGTTCCCAACATAAATCTTCATCGAAGCTCATTTATTGCACTTGTAATACCCTCAAACTTTGAAAGAGCGAAAAGGAATTGAATCCCTTTCTAAAGCCATCAATTGATTACCTACGATGGCAATATATGATTTAACTTGAAAACATAATATTTCAGACCTTACACAAGTCTATAATTAAGGATGCGTGTTACTAAAACCCAACAACCTGTCACTATCTCCAACACATGAAGGATGACCCCCAGACAGCTATTTCCATCTCGTACATCTAACTAGCACTTAACTCTTCACGGTGTCACTAGTACCATTCTTCCAAAAGGACCTGATACACATGTCGACAAATAAAAAGGGTTAAGTTTAACACCTAGTGAGTTCAAGAAATTTTCATCATAAGTATATAACGATAAAATTGAAAGATTGCTTATTAAATATAATTTCTCAAATGAAATGTCTTTAACATAAAAGAAACATCTTTCCAAAAACATACCATTTTCATGATGAAAGCTCTAAAACAAAATACCCAATCAAATATAAATTTCAATGCAAAAACTCACTCAAAACGTGAACAAGGTTCAATTCTCAAATACACAAACTCAAATAAAACTCTATTATCCTAAATACCAAAACATGGTTAAGTTTCAATAGCCTAAAATCATAAATTATGGATAACACTCCATACTTAAAATGTCAACAAAATAATGGATAAAACTCTATACTCAAAACAACACCTTTCGGTGACGGGTGAGATCCGTCTCCGTCGATGATGGCGTAACACAATGTAAACCATGTTTTCAACGTTATCGAGTAATGCCCTAAGATCACGGTCCCGATATCTAACCCCTTTCAAGTTTCCATCACAATACGTAAAGTCCCGAAGCCCATTCCAAATGGGTTCATCTCTACAATACCTCGAACTTAAACACCATAGACATACGCCTACGAGCCAATGGTCCTAGGGCTCGACTCCACACGAATTCATCCCCAAAATACCCACGATGGCTTAGTTTCAATTCTACTTGGCCAAAGCCTCAAAACAAAGGTCCCCATGCCCCATTCAACACAAGTCATCACTGTAATACCCAGGGTCCCGGAATCTGACTCAATACGAGATCACCTCTGTAATACCCATGGTCCCGGAGTCCAACCCATATGGTTCCTCACCGCAATACCGGCTACAGTCCCACAATCCAACCCAAATGGGTTCCTCTCCGTAATAGTGACACAAGTAAGCTCATCCACTCTAGGCTTATCACTCATATATGCACCAAGCTCAGCCACTCCAGGTTTATTGCCCATATGGACGCCAAGGTATAAAACAAGGATAATGATCCTACTTCCAAACCAACAAACTGACTCTTATGCATATGGATCAATTGCATTACAATCTAAATTGCATGACACTAATTGAATGACTAACGCACCCAAAATATGTAATATATCAAATAAATATGGCATAACTATATATAACTCCGAAGGCTCAACATAGAGCAAAATAAACCGGACACATGTCCTCACGACTCATTTGAGTTAAAACCGAGTCAAAAGCTTAACAACTCCATTTACTATACAATAAAAGTCAACAAAAGAATTAAAATGTAATTAACCAATGTTTATGCAAATACATACTTCGACAAATCATTTTCCATTTGAAATCAGATCGTTTATGTATTTCCAAAATGTCCCAAAAACATAATAATATGCATTTTCCAAACTAAATACTCTAAAAATGCATTATCATAAAAAAATCTTCATTTATATCCAAAAGAATCTACACGGATGATTTCTTTATCAAAATATCCAAAAATCCCAAATACGGGTGTTTCACAAGGTTTATAAAATCAACTATTCCAAATATGCAAAACCCACCAAATGACCCATGCAATTGATAAATATCAAGTAAACATATTAATACTTCAAAATTGACATTTTTAGTATGTATAAAGTTTTCACAAAGCAAATTGAACTTACTCGCTATATTTATGCTAAATCTAGATTCCAACCAAACCTTGAGTTTACTTTGAAAAAAATTTGATATCGACAAGCTTATTCCAAATCCTAGATCCAAGACTTCTCAAAAGATCTTCTACACCTCAAGAAACACAAAACCTAAGACAAGGAGGGAAGAAAATGGTGGAGATGAAGAACACCCAAAACCCTAGCATTTAGAGGAAGAAGATGAAGATGTTACCTTTCTCCAATGCTCTTGAATCCACCAAGAATCTTAATCCTTTTTGATATTCTTTTAAAGAGCTTCAGAAACCAAAGATAGAGCCAATAAATATGTCCCAGATAGTTTAGAAATGAAAGAGATGTGGTAAAATGAAGAAAACCCTAGAAAAATCGGCTTAAAAGCTTATCTGGACGCAAATAAGGGTTTCATGCGGGTAAAGTTGCATGAAAGTTTCCCTTATCCAAAAACACTTGAAAACATATCCGAATGCGGATTCATGCAGGTAAGGTCGCATGAAAGTCGCATTTGTTTCTGATCGTACTATTTATTCGTTTTTCAAGCCCGAAACGGTCTTCAACCATCCTCATATGATAATTATATAATACCCTTACAATTATATTCCTTAACACCATTCGATAATGTGATTAATCATAAATGGAATCCCAAAAATTGTGAGTGTTACAATCCTCCCAACCTTAATAGAGATTTCGTCCTCGAAATCTAGCACCGATCAAACCCTCAAATAACCGCATCTTGCAAAATAATTGACTCCCTTCCCAAAAAATTGTCTTTAACCTAGTTCAAACTCAAACTAGAACCGATAATTTCTTGCCAAGACTTCCATGATGATTTACACGATGTTTCCCACATCCAATCTTCAACTCGATACGTTACACTACTTTCAAGGTGAACATTGAACATTGTTGGAGCAACTTTCAACAATATAATTTTGGTTGTCTCCCAAACTTAGGTGGATCCTACTACCTCAAGAGTAGCTTATGACATCAATTACTCAAATCACAAATGGGCCATAAGTGAATTTACTTTTAAATTTTTGTAACATTCTTTACCAAACTATGACATGTTTTTCTCTTGAGTTCAACCCTTTGATAATTTTTAACAAAAGTTGATCCATCTGCAAATAAACATACTTCTTTCATTTTAAGGTATCCACTACTATGTTGACCTTACCTGGGTGGCAAAGGAACCTGGATAAATATTCCAAAATAGATCACCCACTGTCACTAATGCGTCGAAAGTTTCATCCATGAATATATCAATATGCTCTACACACAATCGGTTTATTTAACCTAGGCGATTGCATAACTCCCAAAATATATCCAAACATCAATCTTCCAATCGATAAAATCTTTACTAAATTCGGAAATCTTAATCATCAATCTTAGCAAATAACATCTAATCTCCTTAGTGTTACCACATATACAACCTATGATTCTTAGGATTCAACGAACTTTTCCCAAATGCGGAGCAATGGTTCTTGGCCTCAAAATCAAAAGTCGACTTCTAAGATTGCAAAATGATAGTACCACAAATATAGATATGCACACAAGTACCTTATTTCTAATTTACACCGTGTCAATTGGCACTGTCGTTTTAAGGTTTACACCTAATATAAGAACTAGAATTTCCTCACTACAACACTCTAGCACATGATCCCATAAGTTTATCTGATTGCAAAGAATCACCCAATTCCTCAAATTAATTTTATCAATGCAGACAACACAAAAATCTTCATTCCGAGGATTACCAAAACGGGAGGATCACTACTTTAATAACAGGGATGACCCATAAGTCTAATACCTCAAACTTCCTTATAAACTATGACTTTTTAAACTAAAATCCCGAAATTCAAATCCAACCATAAGTCGAATCACCCGACACTTCAATTCCCAAGGACTCCTCTAGTCCTTATGTACAACTCCTTTCATAGAAGGGGTTTAAATCTATGGTTCTAATGAGTTCAAGTTTTCAAATATAAAAGTTATCAAATATGCCAATTTACAACTTTAAAAGATTTACCAAACATAAAATCTTTATAATAAGTTTTACATGCGCATAAAAGTTACTACCGCTACTAGGTAGTCATGCAAAGCACAAATGCCACGCATATAAAACCAACTTGAAAGTTGCGTGTTTGTTACTCAAAATAATAATGTCATCAACGAAAATATGTTCAATAAAACCTTTCAAATGGACCACTATAGTCCTAACATACACCTACTCACGTCATGTATGTAATTTAATTCGTGAACTAAAATAGTGTGCAACAAAACGCAGTCATTCCAAACTCAAGGAAAATTACTCAACTGAACGCCATCAAAACCTTCTTCCTGCAAAACAAAATCGCATGAGATAAATTCTAAATAAAAGCTTATATGTAATTACACGCAATAAAGTGAGTCTATTCAATTCAAAATTTCATCCTTGAGCCATAAAATTGACATGAAATAATTTATGTAATTACACGCAATAAATTGACATGAAATAAAATCCAAATAAAATTTTGCATACAAACAGATGCAATCGAGTGATCTCGTGTAATCAAAATTTGACTCAAATCTTTCATATGCGTCAAATTGTAAAGCAAAATGTACAATATTGCATGCTCATGCAAAACTCAAAACAAAGGTTGTACAACACTTGTGTTTCCAAATTTATCTTATTTATGAACAAGATGACATGGAACAAAGTTCCCAACAAAACCTTGCATGAAGAAGTACGTAATAAAGTAATTCCTTGCAATATAAAACTTGACCCAAACCTCACATGAACTAAATAATTTCTCTAAACTCATAACAAAATATTGCACGCCCTTGTGTAAGAAATGGAACAATACTAGTCAATTTCAAATTCAAAACTAGCTTACAACATGTACTTCAAACATATACAATGCTAGTAAAGCAATATGAAGAAAATTCTCAATAAAACTTTCATGCAAATCTGATGCAACTAAAATAATTTAAAAAAATTCAAAACATGGGCTACACTATTGTGTGTGCCAAAAACATTTCTCAAAATTATTAACCTGACAGGTACAAAAGTTTTGACAAGCATGAGACAATTCATGCAATTTATTTTAAAAATAGATATCATGCATCCATTTGGTCGGAACCTAAAATCTCGCTAAGCTTACTAGTCGCAAGACCAATATTGGATATCTTAAGTATCTTAAGGCGATAATCCACAACTAAGTTGATTAACCTTGCAAACTTCTTCCTGAAATAATGATGATTCAACAAGCCTATGGTTCAAACTTAACTAATATTTCTCACCCATAATGGTCGGCTTAACGTAATCACCACACTTAACGGTCATTCAAAGTGACAATGCTACCAACATCAATTATTCTAACGATAAATGAGAATTCACTCACTACCTCATCGATCATCACATCTAGTCGACTCAAGCACCCACATGTAACTGTAAATTCATAATAACACTGTCTAGGTGCCACCATGAACATACAATACACGAGAATTCTTTCTACCATCTTTATGATTCTCGACTCTACTGTCTCTATTGACCTCAAATATCCAACCTTAGTGTGCCTAATCGCACATTCGCACTTTCATTTGCTTAGAAAAACGCTAGTTTGAGTCTAGGAATCCTAATTCAATACTTAAATCCCTCAAACTTGTGCTCTGATACCAACTTGTAACACCTTCAAATTTGGAAAAAGCGACTAACTTAAATTTTTGTTATAACACATAAAATAAAGAGTTAAATCCCTTTCTAAAGTCATAAATTGATTACCTATGTACGATGGCAATAATGGTGTAATATTTTAATGTATTTTTAGTTACAATATTATTAATTAATTAATATAATAAAAGTAAAACTATGTTGTTATAGCGATGAAAATGCAAAATTGGGATCAGGACCAATATTTGAAATAGCAGTTATAGCGGTAGTATAGTGGTCCGAAAATAACGGCTCATATAATATTTCTTAGAATTATAATATACATATATATATATATATGCATACATAAACATATCATTTGCATTAATTAAGAATATAGTTTCAATATCAAACCATCAACTTAAACAAGTTTAAAAAAAATAAAATAGGAAAGTGTCCATAAACGAGCTAATCGCAAGCAATAGGTTTAACATTTGAGTCAACATCATCTAAAACGTTCACTTCTTCGTTTAGGCAACCTTCCAATTCCGCTCACAAGGAGAAGCGCTACAAGTTTGGCTTAGAACACTAATCGCAAATTGTTGGAGCATATGTGTGTCAATGCCATAAGAACGCCACCAACATCTACCTTTTATAATATTAAGTTAATAAAAAACACATAAATAAACTTTTAAATATGTATACGTGTGTGCGTGTGTGTGAGTGTATATGTTGGGTCACCTATTGATTTGGTGATGACCTACTGATCTCTTCCTCTACATTAGCAACACTTAGTAGTTATTGGTTCTTTGTATATTGGTGTCTTGGTACATACTTAAGCCATTGGCAAAATCGAAGACTAACCGATGTGAAGACAGAAGGTCACCGATGCGGTGTTGTGGATCAACTGTCTAATATATACACCAAGACTCTAAAGTAACTGAAATGAATATTGAAAATATTTTGATGCTACAAGCCGATTGAAGGAAGATCTTCATAGACCGAAGATTGAAAATCTTCATGGACTCAAGATTAAAGATCATGGACCGAAGATTGAAAATCTTCATGGACCGAAGATTTGTGAGTAGCTGCTTGAAGCTACATATCCATCCAAAGGAGATCTTCCTACAGACTGACCATATCTCTGCAAAGTTTGTCTCTGCATGAACAATATTGTATGCATGCTGTGTACGATGAAAATGAGATATTAGCATTGGTCAAGTCAACCTATGCCTTCTTATCCTCAAGTGATAAGTGTCCCCATGCATTAAATGCTGAAGGTAGTATAAAAAGGCAGTGTGCATCTCCCATGCACAGAACTGGCTTTTGCAAGATTACTAAGTGCATTCTCAAAGCAATCGGCTATTCTCTTATACTCCCTTGCTCTCCTGTGTGCGAAGAAATTCTTAGTGTTCTTCATTTCCTTTCAAGAACTCTTTGTRTTRTTCTTGAAAGTTCTTCTCCTTGTAAGATTGTTTAGGTTAGGTTTTCCTTTCCTATCTTCTGCAACAATCTTTTGTATTTCTGTGTGTATTAATTATTGATATAAATCAATAAGAATTAAAAAGTTGAAAAAAGTCTGTGTAATTGTATTCAACCCCCCTTCTACAATTACTTTATGTTTATTGCCATCCCCTTCGGGACTAACAAGTGGTATCAGAGCAGTTAGCTTAATCTCATAAGCTAGATCTACAATGGCCTCTTCTTCTTCCAACTCTACTCCTTCTTCTTACCAAGACAATGGCACTATTGCCAAGCCTCCCAGGTTTAACAAGAACAATTTCTCTATGTGGAAAAGTCGCATGACACTCTACCTTGAGGGTGTTGATAGTCAATATCTCTCAATCCTCAAGGATGGACCCATTGTTCCTAAAGTATGGTTTCGTCATGGAAAGAACAAAGACGATGGTAACTCTTCAAATGATTCTGATGACGATGAAGAGAAATCTGATTCTACTGGAAGGTTCATCATCAAAGATCCTTCTCAGTACAATGAAGACGATAAAAGAAAAGTTTCTTTGGATACCAAGGTAAGGGCTATCATTGCCCTCTCTCTTTCTGATGATGTTTTCCATTCCCTGGTGAACCTATCTACTGCCAAGGACATGTGGAACACTCTATGTGTTCTGTATGAAGGAACCATCAAAGTAAAGAAAAGCAAGAAGATTAGCCTTGTTAGAAAATATGAGCTCTTTGTGCACGGGAAAGGTGAATCTCTCACTGAGTACTACAACAGGTTTAACAGCCTTCTCAATGATCTGAAGTTTCATGGCAGAGTATATGAAAACAAAGAAGTCCTATGCAAGTTCATGGACTGTTTACCTGACTTCTGGGAAAACATCTGCACTTGTATCAAGACAAGTAAAGATCTTGAAAATATGCCTCTTACTGCTCTTCATGGAACTCTCCATAATTATGAGCAAACCAAGCTTCTCAAAAAGGCATTATTAAAGGATCCCAGAACTTCTTCTCCTATTGCCCTTCTCTGCAGTGATACGAGAAAGCCAGTCAGTGAACCTCGTATTACTTATCTGACTGAGTCTGAAGAAAATGTTGTCAAAAAAGAAGTGCTTGTTGAAAGCCATGCTGATGATGCTGATGATGAGGGTGATGAACCCTCAGTTAATGACTTAGCTGACAACATGGCCATGATGGCTACCAACTTCAAAAGGTATGCCAAAAAGGGCTCTTCTAACTTCTCTCCTAGATCTAAGATCACCGACCGAAGAACCTTAGATCAATCTAAGTCAGCTCCTCTTGAACTGTCGTGCTTCAACTTTGGCAAGAAAGGTCACTTTGCTGCTGAGTGCAAAAGCAAAAGGATCTCTAAGCGTCATCC
>NC_037534.1:13091654-13095054 GCF_001531365.2 Cynara cardunculus var. scolymus | reverse complement strand
AAAGAACAAAAGTTAATAAACAATGTTCTTAACAAAGAAAAATCTAAGGTTTTTGAGAAGCTGGAGAAAGAAAAAGTCATTCTTCAAAAATGGGCTAGATCWTCCAAGAACCTAGATAAAATCTTACATGATCAACTTCCTACTGAAGTAAAGACTGGCCTAGGTTATGATGATATAGATCTGTGTGCTCCTGATGACTCTATGTKCATTTCTTCTCACATTCTTTCTTCCTCCTCTCCATCTCACTTATCTAATTCTGTTGGATCTCTTTCTCCTAGATCCAATGAAAATGGAAAATCTCTTAAGTAAGGTAAAAGTTCAAACTCTGAATCTGAGAATGTTCCTGTCGACTGTGTGTTTAATTCTCTCTCTCTCTCTTAAGGAATGTTCTGATGCATGTTCTTCTAAATCTAAAACATCTGAGCATCTAAAGCATCCTTTGAATTGTTGTTTTTTTTACGGCTGAGAAAGGAAAGTCTGTAGACAAGCCTATCAAGAATAAGAAGCCAAAATCCAAACTGAAGATGAAACATAAGCCTTTGGCTACCTCATCTCAGTCAGCCGTTGCTTTTCAGACTAGTACCTCAGTACCTTCTATTACTGAGTTYGTTCCTAGACCAGTTTCTTTGAAAAAGGCTTTCAAGGTTTCTACTTCTTCTAAGAAACCTATCCCTGAGTCTAAAAAAGGGATTCTTGGTCCAAAACCCTCTTCATCCTCTGTCTTTCCTTCCAAAGCTTCTTCTTCTCTCAAAAAATCCAAAAAGCATGTTWACACGGTTAAGCACACACCTTTAATTCCTATTAAACCTGTGTTTATTTATCGAAAATGTTATAACTGTGGTGACACTTTTCACATGGCCAAGAACTGTCCCAAAGAAAGAATCTCTAGGCCAGTAAGAGAAGAGAAAGAAGAAGATACTCCTAACCCCAATGGACCCATTGTAAAATAGGTACCTAAAAACTGATTTATCTGTGTTTGCAGGGCTTAGGACACCGACAGATATGGTACTTGGCCAGTGGATGTTCAAGATACATGACTGGAAATAAGTCCATGTTGATCAACTATGTGTCTGAACCTGGTCCTTCTGTAACCTTTAAAGATAATGCCAGAGGTACTACTAGAGGATATGGTGTTCTTTCTAACGGCTCGGTTACCTTCAATCGAGTAGCTTATGTGGATGGACTGAAGCACAATCTGTTAAGCATCAGTCAATTATGTGATCTCAACTTCATTGTGAAGTTTGAAGAAAACCAGTGTACTATTCTTGACTCTTCTGGCAAGAAGGTATTAACTGGTGTTCAAAAGGATAATGTCTATGTGATCAACATGGACTCTTCTAGCTCTTCTGACGCCAACATCTGTTTCTAGTCCGAGGCTACTGCTGATCAAAATTGGCTATGGCATAAAAGGTTGTCCCATCTCAACTTCAAAACTATCAACAATATTTCTAGTAAAGATTTGGTTATTGGACTTCCGAAGATGTCATATGTCAAAGTGAAGCTGTGTGCTGCTTGTGAAAAAGGCAAGCAAACCAAAGCAAGTTTCAAGTCCAAGATGTGCTCTTCTATTTCTGCTCCTTTGCACATGCTCCACATCGATCTCTGTGGTCCTGTGAGTGTTCAAAATTTGGGTGGAAAACGTTATACTCTTGTTATTGTGGATGAGTACTCAAGATATACTTGGGTCTTCTTTTTTCAACACAAGAATGATGCAGCTGAAGAAATTATCAACTTTGTGAAGCGGACTGAAGTCTTAAATGGTCAACTTATCAGATCAATTCGAAGTGACAACGACACTGAATTCAAAAACAGTGTTCTGGAAATCTTCTTTGATGACAAGGGTATTTCTCAAAATTTCTCAGCAATTCGGACTCCTCAGCATAATGGAGTTGTTGAAAGGAGAAATCGTACACTATGTGAAGCTGCACGTTCAATGCTAAGTGAAGCAAGTCTTCGGGCCTATTTTTGGGCTGAAGCTGTCAATACAACTTGCTTTACTCAAAATAGGTCTATAATTGTGAAAAGACAAAATAAGATTGCTTATGAAGTATTTCATGATAGAAAACCAAACATCAGCTTCCTTCATGTGTTTGGTAGTGCATGCTATATTCTGAATGACAGAGATCAGTTAGGAAAGTTTGATCTTAAATCTGATGAAGGAATCTTTGTTGGTTACTCTCTCTTCACTAAAGCCTACCGGGTGTACAACTTGCATCGTTAGTGCATTGATGAATCTGTCAATGTCAGATTTGATGAATCTGGATCGATGCTTGCAACATCATCATTCCAAAGTGATGATCTTGAGCTAAACAAGTGGTTGGAATCTCACTCATCTGAGAATTCAACTCCAGTCAGTGGACCTTCACATTCTAATGGAGATGATGTTCCACCTATTGAGGAAGATGAGAATAAAGATCTTTCATTCAACATGAATGTCCCATCGGTCAGTCCTGAACAAGAACCAGCCGATCCGACACCTCTTTCCTGTGTTGAACCCTCAACTGGTGTTGATGTTCCTATCTCTTCTACTAGGGACATCTGTGACCCAACCTCAGTAGTTGTCTATTCCAATCCTCTGACGAATGCTGACGGTGCCTCTACCTCTCTTCCTCTTCCTCTTCCTCTTCCTCTTCCTCTTCCTCTTCCTCTTCCTTCTGCCACTAAGTGGACAAGAGATCACCCAATAGAGCAAATCATTGGTGATCAGCAAGCAGGTGTCCAAACACGTCGTGGTGCTGGTAATATCTGTTTGTATGTCAATTTTCTATCTCTCATCGAGCCTAAAAGAATTGAAGAAGCACTTGATGATCCTAGCTGGATCAGTGTCATGCAAGAAGAACTGCTGCAGTTCGAGCATAACAAAGTTTGGAGTCTGGTCCCCCCGACCAACCAATAAAACAATTATTGGCACAAAGTGGATCTTCAGAAATAAAATTGATGAGAACGGAATGGTGACTCGAAACAAAGCCCGACTCATTGCCCAAGGATACAGGCAAGAGGAAGGCATTGATTATGATCAGACATTTGCTCCAGTAGCAAGATTGGAAGCTATCTGAATCTTCCTTGCCTATGCTGCTTTCAAGAACTTCAAAGTTTTCCAGATGGATGTCAAAAGTGCCTTCTTGAATGGGAAACTTACTGAAGAAGTCTATGTGAAGCAACCTCCATGCTTTGAGGATCCTAAACATCCAGGGTATGTCTATAAATTAGACAAAGCTTTGTATGGTCTCAAATAGGCTCCTCGTGCATGGTATGACACTCTCTCTACTTTTCTTTTGGAGAACGGCTTCTCCCGTGGTAAAATTGACAATACCCTCTTTTTCAGGAAACATAAGGGTAATGTCATTCTTGTACAAATTTATGTGGATGATATCATATTCGGTGCCACAAAAGAATCTAT
>NC_037534.1:13084921-13091589 GCF_001531365.2 Cynara cardunculus var. scolymus | reverse complement strand
TTTATAAATCAAAGCAAATATGTTAAAGATCTTTTAAAGAAATTTGATTTTAATGAGTGTTCTTCCATGAAAACTCCAATGGAACCTCCCTTGAAACTGAATGCAGATCACGATGGCAAATCGGTAAATGTGACCAGTTATAGGGGAATGATCGGCTCCTTACTTTATCTTACTGCTAGCCGACCAGATATTATGTTCTCYACATGTCTTTGTGCAAGATACCAAGCGAATCCAAAGGAATCTCACTTGGCAGCCGTTAAGCGCATTTTCAGGTACCTGAAAGGTACTCCCAATCTGGGTCTTTGGTATCCCAAAGACTCAGGTTTTGATCTAACAGGTTTTTCAGATTCTGATTATGCAGACTGTAAAGTTGACAGAAAAAGTACTACTGGTAGTTGTCAGTTGTTGGGTGGAAAGTTAGCCAGTTGGACTAGCAAGAAGCAACACCCTGTGTCCACCTCAACAGCTGAAGCTGAGTATGTTGTTGCAGGTAGCTGTTGTGCACAAGTATTATGGATGAAAAATCAGTTAGCTGATTACGATCAGTTGTTCACAGAAATTCCTATTTTATGTGCCATTGTTATTGCCAACAATCCAGTTCTTCACTCTCGTACAAAGCATATTGATATTCGGTATCACTTTATCAGAGATCATGTGATGATAAGTGATGTTGAACTTCATTTTATCCCCACGGACTATCAACTCGCTGACTTGTTTACCAAGCCTTTTGATGAATCTCGGTTTAATTTTTTGATCAGTGAGTTGGGTATGTTAAATGTTGACAAATAATTTTTTTTAGTCTTCACTAATTCATTTGGGTTGTGTCTTCTCTAAAAATGTTGTTGTGTCGTTTGCTTAAAAATAATCTGGTATCTGTGTGAGTATGCTTCTCTCTTTCTAAAATATTGATTTTTTTGAAAATGATGGGTTTTACACTCGCATATTTTTTTCTTGAGAATCAGTTTCTTTTTTTCTCTCTAAAAAGTCTCTATGTGAATTCTTTTTATATCGCTTAAATATATATATTAGTATTTTTTATAAAATTTATTTTATGTTTGAAAAACAAAAAGAAGCAAAAAGAGAAAAAGTTTTTAAGTTTAGGTTTGTGTGCAGTTTTTTTATTTTTTTTTATGCTTTTTAAGTTTTTGTTTACAATAAGTTTGTGGGCCTCTTCATTTTGGGCCGAACCTCTAGCCTCTCCCTCATTCGGTTTACCTAATACTCATCGATCGGGACCTTCAATTTCTCTATCTCTCGGCCTCACATCACTTTCTATTATTTACTCACTCCTCTCCCCATCACCCTTTCGGCCTCCTCATCCCCCCCCCCTCGCCGATTTTCCCTAAAAACACACACCCACACACCGATCGCCCCTCAATCTCTCCCTTTCGGTTTCTCACACACCGATCTCAAGCCGACCCCTTTCCCCCCTTTACACCGATCGCTCCTAATCGGCTTCCTCCTTCCATTCGACTCCTCTTGTCCATCAAGCCGCCTAAACCATCTAAAGCCGAACCCTCCCTAATCACATACCAAACACTTAAACTCGGCCTACTAGATCACATAAGCCGATCCTCTCCACCCGATCACCATTCACACACCGAACCAAAACACTTGCACTCACACTCACCGATCCTCTCCAACCTGATCACTCCCCAACCGCCTCTCTCTTCAAATCGGCTTCTCCCTCTAATCCCTTAAGCTGATCTTCACTACTTCCATTCGGCTTTCCCTCCTCTCTTCTCCCTTTGGCCTCTACCCCTAAGCCGAACCCTTCTCCCCTTCGGCCTCTTCCTCAAACCGAACTTCCCTTCCAAGCGCATCTCCTTCGGTTTCCCTCGCTCACAAACCGCTCTCAAAAACATAGGCCGAACACTCTCTATCCTAAACCCTCCCTACGTAAACCGATTCCTAGCCAATCGGCCTGCATCGCCCACAATCGGCCTACAATTGCTGCCGCTCTGTGTCGTCGGCCTGTTCCAACCTAGGCCTACGCCGGCACCTGCTGCTGCACCGCATCAAAACCCTTCGGCCTGCTGTCCGTTAGGCCCGTCCCTCGGCCTTAGGCGCACCCAACCTTGTCTCCTTTCCACCCTTTGTTTTTTTTTGTCCCCCTTTCCCCAACCATATTTTTTTCTCTAACCCTTTTCCCTCACTGAATATCCCTCTCCCTTACCTACATTACATTCCATCCCCCTAGTACTCATCCAAGAACCCACACCCCTCACCCCTATTTCTTCACACCTATTTTTTTACTTGTCACATCTTCACTTTTTACTTTCCCTAAGTTACATCTCATCACCCACCATATATTTCCTTCCTCCCTTCTCATCTTTTTAAACTACTTCATTCTCTCATCTTTCTAAACATCTTCAACCTCTCATCTCCTCTAAAATCTTACTGTGTATTTTTCAAGTTCATCATCCATGGCTTCTAAGGTTGGAACTCCCTCCAAAGCTCCAAAGGTTAAGAAATCTGTTTCCCTTATTGCTGATGATGTTACTTTCTCTCCGTGCAATTTTGTGGCATTGTTGGATCACAATGAGAAGTATCCAGATTTCTACAATATCATCAAATTTCTAAGTAAGTGCCCTCTTGTTAAAGCATTTAATTATTCTCCAAAGATGAGTAAATCTCTACTACGTGCTTTTTGGGCTACTTTGTATATGATGATTCCACCAAAGCTGTGCATGCAACTGTAATATCTGCTAATGATGTATCATTTACTGCTGATGATTTAAGAAGAGTATTGGATCTTCCTGCTTACTCCTCTTATGATGAACTAGTATCTCTTGATCATCTTCATATTGTTGCTTCCACTATGGGCTATGTGCAAGACCCTGCTTTGATAAAACAAAGCACTCGTTATAGGAAGAATATGGGTGGTGTTTGGAACTTTTTCTTCTCACATCTTATTCAATGTTTAAGTTCCAAAACTGGACGAATAGATCAGTCACCCACTTCGGTAACCCAACTAGCTCATGCCCTTATTTTCCAGAGGAAAATTGACTTTGCTGGTTATTTGTTTGGGGAGTTGGTAAAGAAGATGGGTAGTGCCAAATGCTCTACTGTGCCTTTTATCAAATTTATATCCATGCTGATTGCTAACAAGCTTGGGTCACGTATGCCGGTCGATACTGCTAATTTCTATGACCTCAAAGTATCTCAAGTTGGCATTCAGACTTTGAAGAAGGCATCATTGTCTACAGATCTTCCTCTTCCATCAGGTATGGTTTCTTTTGCCACCTCTTCTCACCCTGTATAGGGAGAATGCTCTGTGACCACAGTAGCTGGGGAACTTCCTCATGTTGCTCCGGTCACCCAACACTCCTCCATGTCAGTGGCCCCTCTCCCTTCTACTTCTTCAGCTACTGCCTCAAAAGAGGCCACCTCTCACCCCTCTCATTCAAAGCGGAGTCACTCTAGATTATCCACTCTTGGCTCTTCCTCTCAGAAGACCAAGAAGCCAAAAAGAGCTAAAAACACATCTCCAACCAAGGACTCTGCACAGTCCAAGGTTATTGAAGTTGGTCCTACTGAGCCCAGGACATCTGCTTTACACCCCCTAGCTCCTTAGTGCCCTCTCAACAGGACACTGTTGTACATACGGGGATCCCACATGACTCCATCTTGGCATCTCGACATGACCTTGGTGATGACTCGGATACCTCCCCTTTCTGAGGTCTCTCCTCTCCTCCACATATTCACAGCCTATCACCCGAGATCGATGATCATGATGATATTGCATGGATGGATGATTTATCCGCACCGTCTAATATTGACATTCCTTTTCTCCATTATCTTCTTATGGATGTAGGTGGTGAGCCTTACCAGCCTACTACCTCTACTACAGTGGTAATTGGCGACCCGCCTCACGCAGGCGTCGATGATATAGACACCGAGTCTCTCGTCGGTGTTGGTGATACAGACACTGAGCCTCTCGCCAGTGTTGCTGATACAGATATTGAGCCTCATGCCGATATCGTTGATACAGATGTTGAGCCTCACGCCAACATCAGTGATACTTCCATCGGTGACTCTCAGGGCGCCGATGGTACTGAGAGTGTTGGTGTTTCTTCTCCACGTGGGTCAGCAAGCCCAATCAAAGCTTGCTCCCCTACTCCAGCTGTTGTTTCTCCCTCCAGGCCCCCTTCTGCACCAGGCTTTCAGTTCTCAGCTCCCTCCCCTCCTGAAGTGATCTATGCCCTACCCACTAAGGTGGTGGACATGTTCAGAGGTTTCACATCTCAGTATCAGCTGTTCATCTCTCAACAGGCCTCCCTCAGCACTGATTTATCTGGGAGATTGGACTGCTTTGCCTCCAGCGTTACATTTAAGCTGCGTCAGCACAGTGTCGCCTTGACAGATCATGGCATTGCTTTTACTGCTATTAAATCTACGGTTGATTCTCTTGATGCTCGTATGACTACTCTCTCCGATTCTCAATCTAGCATCTCTGAAGCTGTAGCTGATCTTCGTGGTTGATCGGAAAGTCAAGCTGCCACAAATCAGGAAATTCTTCAATCTCTGACTGATCTTCACTCCAAGATGGATGCACAGACACAGATATCTAAGTTGTTCTTGGATAGAGATACAGAGTTATCTGTTGACTTGGGTCCCAGTCAGTTCACGGAAGAGGACAGGGTTATGTTAGCCAACGTTAGTCGACGTGTTGAGTCCGATTATGCTCTTTTTGGCAGTCTTCATCGCGGTATATCACGTCTGCTACGTGCCACAGATGCTCCCCTTACTCCCACTTCTCCTGTTACTGCTTATGTGCCTTCCTCCATTGCCAATGTGGAGGGTCCTCCTGTTCCTGCTAGTGAGCCTTCCCTTGTTCTCACTGAGGGGGAGAAGACAGTTGACCCTACTATCAGTGAAAACGGGGACAACGACTCAGCTTTTACCTCTTCTACCTCTTCTTCCTCAGCTGAGTCAGATTGTGATGTTCCTATTGAGAGGGAGCTATTTGATCATGATGATAGAGCCACAGTACCTGTTGAGGAGGAGCAACCGTGCTCTATGCCTTCATTATCTATTGATGTTGGTACTATACCTTCTCAAGATGATATTCCCATTGCTTCTGGGGACTTAGTCCCAACTCACAGAGAAAGAAAGGCACCTATGACCTCAGATGAAGAAGCTGCTGCAGCTAAAGCAGCTAAAATTGCCAGATATCAATCTGAAGTCTCTTCAGCCGACAAACTTATGCTTAAAGCTTCATGTCCTCAAGAAACTTATCTTCATCTCCTAGGTATTTCTGCTGAGGATACGGCCAACTCAATTGCTCTTCAAAAGCAATTTGAGGAAGCCAACAGATCTCACTCCTTGGTCCCACTATCTGAGTCTGAAGAAACCAAAGAGAAAAGAATTAAATGGTTTAATGAATCAGTTCTCCGACGCTTCCTTACTACTCGAATTGTCAGTGCCAGAATCAAAGGTCCTCAAAAATTGACCTATGATTCCAATCTGATCTATTTGATTATTGGTCGAGAAAACAGAGTAGTGAGGACAGAAAAGCTATCCTGGATCAATGCCTACGGTCTTACTGAGTGGATGGAGATCATCAAGCTTCTTAATAAAAGCAGAAGTATGTACAAGGAATTTGCCTTGAGTCATTTGTATCGCTTTCTGAAAAAGATACAAATGATCAAGATGCATTACAAGCTGCCTTCCCCTCCACAACTCTCCTTTCTAAAGAAAATGTTAAGCAAAGTTGGCTCTTCTAAATCTGCTTCTGCCTCGAAGTCCATCAAGAATCAAGACTCACTTATTCAGAAATTATCAAAGGAAGGTAAGGCTCCTGATGTCTCACATCCGGAAGGAACTATCTTGTCCGTTCCTAAGCATGGAATATTCTTCTAGGACACGAGTAGTTGCCTTCGATTTTTCCGAGCTTCTGAGATACCTATAGTTGATTCTCAGCTATTGATACTAAGCATAATCAAAATTGGTGAAGCCGGAAGAGTCTTTTATACTTTGATCTCGGATGAACTGAAGAGAAGAGATGTTCTTGTAGTGGCGGATTTAGATGTTATGGAAGTAGATGATGATTGCTAGCTTTTCTATGTGTCTTCTTCTTCTTGAACTATCTTTTTCATTATAAGTATTTAATTCATTGTCTAGTATAGATGCAATTGATTTTTTCCGTATTTACTTCAAAGTTTTTTCATTTTTTATTTTATCTCTGATTCGTTATTTGTTTTGTATATATGTTTATATTTAAAAAGAAATCAAAAAAATCAAAAAAATCAAAAAAAATCAAAAAAAAAGGAAAAGAAAAAAAACCCAAAAAGAATATGTACATGGGTCACAGAATTTATAAGTTCTTCTTCTCAAAGAATTTTAGAGTTTGTGTTTCTTGTATTTATTTCTTTCTAAGTGTTTCTGCCATCATCAAATAGGGGGAAATTGTTTGGTCACCTATTGATTTGGTGATGACCCACTGATCTGTTCCTCTACGTTAGCAACACTTAGTAGTTATTGGTTCTTTGTATATTGGTGTCTTGGTACATACTTAAGCCATTGGCAAAATCGAATACTAGCCGATGTGAAGACAGAAGGTCACCGATGCGGTGTTGTGGATCAACTGTCTAATATATATACACCAAGACTCCAAAGTAGCTGAAATAAATATTGAAAATATTTTGATGCTACAAGCCGATTGA
>NC_037534.1:13074846-13084897 GCF_001531365.2 Cynara cardunculus var. scolymus | reverse complement strand
CGAAGATTGAAAATCTTCATGGACTCAAGATTGAAGATCATGGACCGAAGATTGATAATCTTCATGGACCGAAGATTTGTGAGTAGCTGCTTGAAGCTACATATCCATCCAAAGGAAATCTTCCTACAGACTGACCATATCTCTGCAAAGTTTGTCTCTGCATGAACAGTGTTGTATGCACGTTGTGTACGATAAAAATGAGATATCAACATTGGTCAAGTCAACCCCTGCCTTCTTATCCCCAAATGACAAGTGTCCCTACGCATTAAATGCTGAAGGTAGTATAAAAAGGCAGTATGCATCTCCCATGCACAGAACTGGCTTTTGCAAGATTACTAAGTGCATTCTCAAAGCAATCGGCTATTCTCTTCTACTCCCTTACTCTCCTGTGTGCGAAGAAATTCTTAGTGTTCTTCATTTCCTTTCAAGAACTCTTTGTGTTGTTCTTGAAAGTTCTTCTCCTTGTAAGATTGTTTAGGTTAGGTTTTCCTTTCCTATCTTCCACAACAATCTTTTGTATTTCTGTGTGTATTAATTCTTGATATAAATCAATAAGAATTAAAAAGTTGAAAAAAGTCTGTGTAATTGTATTCAACCCCCATTCTACAATTACTTTCTGTTTATAGCCATCCCCTTCGGGACTAACAGTATATATTGATTATCATACTTACATGGTGTAATTTTAGCTTTATTCCTTATGTCAGCCACAGATCCAAATTCCCCGATGACTCGACTTATTGATTGACTTCCATCCTTAAACTATCATTTCTTTCCACACACAAGTCGGTCAATTGCCTCAAATAGTCCTGTCTTAATGTATCTATTGTTCTCAACTTCTGAATCTTGTGCATAATAGGTGGCGGGGTTGAGGTAATATTCGGCTACAAATGTACTAAACGTTAGTAGACAATAACTGTATTAACTTTAAAATTAAATAAAATATAACAATGCGTTATAAATTATACTTGCATACAAAGGATGATAAAGTTGGTCACTCCAACGTGCTTGAATCATAGACCACACTCTAGTGATCAATCTCTCGTGAGCAGTGCCAGTCAAGTTCTTCTTAATTTGATATTTTACTCTTTCCATAGTATCGTATATATAACCCATACATGGCTTCTCCTTTTCAATAAACAAACCACATCAACTAATGGTGACAATGCCTGACAAGCAAGATAAATATGGTCCCAGAACTCTTGTTTAGCTATTATTCTTTCAATTCTTTTTCCAATGTATTTCTTGGCAAAGTCATTCTTCCTCCATTATTCAAAAACAAATAGCACCTGGAGATGATGTCAGTTATCATGAATGCTCTGAATAATGTATAATTGTGTTGCAAACCTTGTAACACAAGACCTATGTAGTTCCCTATTTTTAGTGAGCCTCTACATCATATTCAGAATCCTTCCATGGGTTATAGATATAAACCACTACAGCTTTCGCATCGGCTAACACACTTTTAATTATTGGTATTTTCTCTCTGACATCTTCTATCATAAGATTCACGCAATGTGTTGTGCATGGTGTCCAAAAACATCTGAGGATGTTGTTCTTCCAAGATTTTTCCCGCAGCTTTAAAGTTGGACCCATTATCGACAACAAACTAGTATAAGTACAAAAAAAACAATTAGTCAATACTTTAATATAGACAGAGTATGTTAATACTTAATATAGATAGAATATTTGTTACCTGTACGATGTTTTACTCTTCAACATTGTCTATAACCTCATTGATCATCTTTAAAATTAATTGAGCATCTTTCACATGTTTCGATGCATTAATTGATTTTAAAAAAAATGGTTCCTTGAGGACAATTGACCAAAAAGTTTATCAAGCTTCGACCTTTCCCGTCTGTCTAAAAATCAAACATAATAGTGCATTTACTCTTCTTCTAATGCGAACAAAAGGAATCCACAAACTTGTTTGTATCCTCGAGTACATCCTTTAACAAAGTGACACAAATGTTGTGATAACTAGCAGTCGACATGCCTACCAATGATAGGAATATAAAGTTAGTAATTACCTCTTCCATAACCTTTGAGAAATATATTCAAAATTTGAAATGGCAATTACTTCTTCCATACTCTCCAACTACATTTATAAACTTTTGAAAGTTCTCGTCGTGCACGTCATTGAAGGGCAACCCGACCGAATATGCCCAAACTGCAACTCTTTCCGAACGGCCATATTTAACTACTCCTTGATCGGGTTAGTTCTATCTAAAGTGGTTTGTTTTATCTTGCCATAGTCGGGCTTCAACATTGCATCAAGACGACCACGAACACCACTAGCGGCCTTTCGTTTCAAACTACGAGGTGGCTTGTCGGCTTGTGCTCTCCTTCCTTCAATAATTTTTGTTTCATCTTGTTCTTGACCCTCATCATCATCATACCATCACCATCATCTTCACCGGGTTCAATCACATATTATCGAAGAACTTCTACTCTTCTATTTCTTTTTTTTTTCTCTTTTTCTTATCCTTTTCTTTTATCGATTCAAGAACTCTTTTCTTGACGTCATTAGTCACATTAGAAAAATCACCACATTACCTCTTGTCTGAGTAAGATGTGATCCCTGCACTTACTTTTTGCCCGCACAAAGTACACCATCATTATTCTTTTTGGTTCGATCTTTCCATTACCCCATTCCCAACCATATCACCGTTGATGCATTTTGTGCCTGCATCTAATGAAGTAGTAGTAGCAGTAGCAGTAGCGGCAGCGGCGGCGGCAGCAGCAGAAGCAGATAAGATTGTCATTGTCTAAGCTAGCAGAAGATGAGAACATCTAAAACAGAAACAGAAGCGGAGCAGTAGAGGTCTGGTTCGTCTGAGGAGGCTGTCGATAATCCCACTTGGAAAAGAAAAACCTACGACTTCCTTAAATTCCAACTTGGGTTGATATTAGATCATTGTTATATTAATGGATTAAAGTTAAAACATAGGCCATAACTAAAAAGTCCAACTGCCCAAAACAAAGACTAAAAATAGAGCCCAAAAAATAACGCTATTGTAGAACGCAATTTGACCTTAAATATCGGTCAAAATTGTGGTAAATTGCACCGATAATTGTGTTACCGCTATTTACACCGCAATTTGGCCACCGGTATATTGCTTAGGGCTGATATCCGAGATTGCGCTGCTATTGCGCCACAATTAACAACATAGGGTATAAGATGTAAAATGAAAAAAGTAGTAAAATAAAATAAATGCAAATTTATCACGATATAAATTGTAATTTCAAAATTAAAATTGAAATACACTAATAATTTCAAGGATTGATGGTCATTTTATAAAATACAATAGATTAAGGATTCTTTGTTATATAACAACTTTTATAAAGGTAATTATTGTATTTTCGATGGTGATTTTTCTAACAACCGTTCTGGACGGAGGTTAGCCTAGGGACGGAAATAAAAATAAAATAAAAACCGGAGTGATTATAAATGTAATTTTAAACCATAAAGACGAAAATAGATACCATTGACAAACCACGGGGACGAAAATCTTAGATTACTCTAATCTATTTGGAACATATACAGATTTCACGACATCCGCTTTAGCAGAAAACTAATGCATATATTTTAACATTTTTAAATGAGACCCCTTATACAAATACCCCTTACACAAAAAGAAAAGTAACGACTAGAGTGGTAGAGTTAGAGTCGAAAAGTATAAAAATATGCAATAAAATACAAATAGAAGCAAATACTAGAAAAATATAACGATCCAGTCATATGATCGAAACAAATGATGAACATACAAGGAATCACAAGGAACTAATTTAATTGGTTGGTAGTATTGTACCAATTATCTAAAATTGATTGGTTTCGTGGAATTAAAAGTTGTGTACCACAGTAATACCTTATCGTACCAACTTATTTTTTAAATTATTATTTTTTAATTAAACTTTAATCAATGATACAACATATTTTGATTTTTAAAATTAATTATCTTATTTTCAATTTTATTAAATTATAATATAGACCAGTATGTTTTCGTGAGACCCGTGAGGCCATCTTTTTACACTTGAAACTTCACAGCAAAATGTTGTGAAGGTAACCTTCACAGTGTTTTTGCTGTGAAGGTTCGACTTTTTTAAACTTTCACAGTGTTTTTGCTGTGAAGTTTCAAGTGTAAAAATGTGATCTCACGGGTCTCACTAAAACAGTCTGGTCTCATGTGAACCCACCCTAGATGTATATACAGAACTTGATTGAATAAATATGCATAAAAACGGTACCTTGTACATCATGCTTGGTATGTTGTACTAGACTATTGGTGAATGTTTATATCGTACGAAGGTTATTTGAATACTTGTATATGTAGGGATAAATGGTACAACATAGATCAACATGTTGTTTGAATGTTCGACGTCTTAGTCATATAGATTTAGTTGGTAAATATGTCGATATAAATAAATTTTTAACTTCAAATTTGCGATGTTGGTTAAAAAAAAAAACTATACCAACATGTACCAACTGAAAAAATTTGGTATCAATTTAATTGGTAGCGGCTATAGCAACTATACTTAGGTTTATAGGACAAACCGTAAAGCGTCATATCTAAAAGTGTTACAGTCTATAGAAAGTTTTGAGGCGTTTTGAAAAGTTTTTTACGACACATTTAAAATAAAGTGTCCTATTAGCTATTTTATATGACACTTTTGAGAAATGTTCTATGAATCCATCTTTTTATATGATACTTTTCAAATAGTGTCGTATAAAATAGTTGATACGACACTTTATTTTTAAAAGCATTTTAATAAATTTGTTAAAAAGCTTAAAGTCCTATAAACTTATCGTAACACTTTTAGATATGACGTTTTTTGGTTTGGTCATATAAACTTGTCTTATAAAGTATTCTTTTAGGATGTTTTTTTCATTTTAAGCGTCCTATAAAATCAGTTTTGTTGTGGCGACACAAAAACAATAAAGTCGACGTCATGAAACATAGAAACGGTAATGAAAACTACGCAGCCCTTTATCTAACACGGTTATATGCTAATCTAACCAAAAAAAACCATTCCCAACCCTCGACCTCGTCAACACCTTTTTCTAAAAAACTGTCGGTTTCCGGTCCAGATTATGCACATCTTGACCAATTTCATGAATTAAAACTAATAGCAAAGAGAGCTCCAATACCCCAACTCGAACCGGTGACCACTAGGAAAGAAAACCAACTAGATGAGATAATTGACGCATGGAATGAGCCATAATCCATGTACAAACGCCAGTTATGGCCAATGATGATGTAAGACTGGTGCAACAAAACCATGTAGCCTATGGAGTATATGATATGAAGATACATTAGTGTTAAAAACAAACAGACAACAAGAGCATCTCAGAAATTAAATACGCAACTTGTCTGATTTTAATAAGTTTTTGAAAGTTTTGTGCATGTCTTGTTCTGCCACACAGGCATGGTACATATGGTTGTGTCAAGCAATGAAACACCAATCAAAATGAAACTTACGACATCATTCTGGACTTCTTAGGTGTCGTCTTCTCTCGTAGAAACCGGACTACGAACACTACTAAACGGAGGATCTTTTTCGGAGGAAAAATTCATCAGAAAAAATTTGTCGTAAAAATCCGTTGGAAAACGTGTTTACCAATGAATTTCCTGGACGGAGAAAACGTCGCTGGAAATGATATTTACCGGTGGATTTCCATTTTCACACGTATAATGGCCGCCAGTAGTAATCAGCCACTCCATTTTTTTTAATTATCAATTTACTTGACGTAATTACGTTCCTTAATAATTACGATTAGTCTTCCGGAGGATTATTCATAGGTTAAAAATCACCTATGGATTGAGGCGTCGGAAATCCACCGGAAAAACACCCTGTTCTAGAAATCTAATATTTATGTTTTTATTATAAATTTGTAAATCCCGTAAATATTCAAAAATTGCGAAAAACGTAAAATCAAATATCATACATTATTAAAGTCCAATAATGATTGTTCAGGCGGAATAATAGAAATTATTCTAACGAAACATAAATTGTTCAGTTCATTGCGATACAAATAAGACCAACAAAACATAACTCTGATGGCGGTAGTGACGGGTATGCCCGGATCACTGATTTTCACTAATTCACTAAGTTGCCTGACCAACTGTATCATTTCCTCATACTTCTTATTCTCGATTTCCTCAGTAATATAAAATTTTCCAAAAAAAATAAAAAAATTGTGTCCGCCGGTAATACAAAAAATTAATTTTAAGAAAAGTTTTAAAAAATAATTAATTAAATTACCGGCGGATTTTAATAAAAAATAATTACTTTTAAAATATATATAAATAAATAAATGTACCCACCGGTAAACCGCCAGAAAATTCACCGGAAGAAGTAGTTCTTTATAAAATAATCAATGGCGGATTAGTGACGGAAGTTAACGAAAGTTGAGTTTTTTTATTTCCGTCAAGCAGAAAATCCATCAGAAAGTTGAGTTTAAACCACCCGCTAGTTTACGAAACATAGCCTTAGTAGGAAAATGAAAATGAGAACGAAAAACAAGGGAGATAAGGATGTTGTTGTTACAGTTTAAACAGATCCAACAAAACTTGATCTGAGACAAAGTCAAAAGAAAAATAATACATACTTTTATTTATTATAATGATTAAAAGCCGGCAAAGTCTAGCAAGAACTAAACAGTGAATAAGAACTATACTTGATCCTACATAATACTGGCTTATTTCACTAATCTTAAGCAGCATAGTAATAGCTATATATAGAGCTTTGTTTACAATCCTACTATCTCCTAGTCTTTTTAATAGCTAATACTCAAACTTTTAGGTAGATATGGAGATAGAGAAGTCAAAAAGTATCGGAAAGCGAAGTAGAAGCCATAGTTGGAGCTTCGAAGAAGTGTTTGTTACTGCAAATCATAGTAGAAGCAACAGTCATGCTGAACAAGACGAAGAAGCTCTGAAATGGGCAGCTTTAGAGAAACTACCCACGTTTGATCGTTTACGAACCACTATTATGGAATCTTATTTTCTAGATGACAGTGAAAACCAACAAACTGAAGGCGAAGAGAAGGCACGACACAAACAGGTTGATCTCAGAAGCTTTGGCATGAAAGAGAACCAATGCTTCATCAACAAACTGTTTAATGTTGCTGAGGAAGATAATGGCAAGTTCTTGAAAAAGATCAGAGACCGATATGATAAGTTCGTTCTTAACAATTCTTTCTAATGCTGATTTTTTTTTAGTTACATGCACTGAATGCATAACTTAAATACATCAATACGAAAAAGATATAAACTTCAAGAATCTGCAGCCTAACATGAATACTATTTTTTATGCACTCAGTGATGTTGATATCCCTTCTAATTGCAATGTTTTGCGTTGGGAGAATTTTGGTAAGCATAAATTAACTAGTTCCCTAAGTCATCATTCCAAGTCTTGTTGATTAACTGCTTTGGTCTACAAGATTTATCAGACACCACTTCTCTATTTTTGCATGATTGAAATGTTCTTCAAGCATTTGACAGATGGTCAACTGATGCACTTTCACCCACTAGAATATCATATTGGGTGTCCTCTTTCACTTTGACAACCAACCAAATAAACAAACGGAATTTGGTCAAAGGAATGTGTCATTCCAATTTCACCGCATTGATGCTAGGAATGTCCAATTATATAGCAGCCATAATCTATGGCAAAAACAAATTTTAGTGCAACACTGATGTAAACTGGGAAAGTCGAAAGATTGAATCCAAAGGAAACCGAATTCTTCTCACTAATCGAATGCTTACAAGGGATTTTCTAGCTTTTGAGAGGCCATAATCTCTCCACGGGACTCGCACCAAAAAAAGGTGTTTACAAAACAGAATACTCCTCCTAAACCCTCATGCCTCTTATTTATACTAAAACCCTGGGAAATAACTACTTGTACATCCATCACTTGAGTATAACAATACTCGCCCCCCAAACTTCCACCTTGTCCTCAAGGTGGAAAGATAAAGAAGGCAAATAGATTAAGCCACAATAAGCCTTCTCTCCAATAAGCTTCAATAGCAAGTAAATTTTTCAAAACCAATAACTCCATCCACTGGTCTGTTGCTGTGAATTTTGGATAACAATTATGTCAGATGGATGTCAAAAATGATTTTTTGCATGGAGACCTAGAAGAAGATGTGTACATGAAACTTCTATCTGGGCATCCTCAAGAAAAGCACACACAAAGATCTATTCATTGCCGTTCTCAAGCTACATGTTTTTGGTTATGTGTTGCCCGAATGGGAACGGATGAAGCGGGGTGGAGGAATGGTCAACTCATCAGGCCCAGTATTGCTTTGGCTGAGCCCTATCTTGCTGGCGCAGAAGCTACCGCATTCGACCCCACAAAGCCTAGCTGCACCGCCATTGTGCTATTAGCCCTATGCCTAGAAAGCCTGTGGGAGGCTGCTACCTATCAGGCCATACTCAGGGTGGGAAAGAAAAGCGACTTCTATCTCTTCTCAGTTCTCTAGGGAAGGTAGGGTAAGGCACATCACGACCTACAGGCAACACCGGCTACACCTAGGGATAATAGAAGTAGTGCTCTACCTGTGTCTTATCGTCGTACTATCCTTTCCTATTTGATCCCTATGAATTCCATATTCGAAGTATCATTTGATGATGCCATGTGAATAACTCTCTGTGGTTTGCAAACTATACAAAAGCTATTTATGGACTTAAGCAATCCTCAAGATCTTGGTATTCAAAGTTGAGTTCAGTTCTAGTCTCATCTGGATTCAAATGCAGTAATGCAGATTCATCTTTTTCGTTATAACGAGAAGAAATGAACTGTTTGTTCTTGTGTATGTGGATGACTTGATCATCATCGGTGATGACGTTACCAAGATACAATCTCTGAAGATAGCCCTTCATCAAATCTTTGCAATTAAGAATTTAGGAATGCTTAGATTTTTCATGGAATTGAGATGGATCACAATTAAGATACCCTATGGATCTCCTAGATGAAGTAGGAATGATGAGCAAGAAAGTCTCGTCTCCTCTTGACAGTAAGCTCAGATTAGATGTTGAATCTTCTCTCCATCAACATCTTGTAGGTAAACTCATATACCTCATATCTTGACCTGATATCACTTTTGCTGTCAGTTTTGGTCAGTCAGTTTATGCATTCACCAACAAATCATCATCTTCACATTGTGAAAAGACATCTTCATTGTCTCAAGGGACTGTTGGTCGAGGCATTCTCATGAAGAAGCGTGGAAGGATATTGTGATTCACATTGGGCAGGCAAGCATCTAAAATAAAAAATCTACAACAGGTTGCTGCACGTTAATAGGTGGAAACCTGGTTACATGGAAAACTAAAAAGCAAACTGTTGCTGTAAAATCAAGTGCCTGAGCTGAATACAGGGCCTTGGCCTCTTGTGAATTGATGTGGCTGAAGGCTTTATTAAAGGAACTTAGTATCAAAAGCAATGTTCTCATCACTCTTCATATTATTACAATCAAGTTGCCATGCATATTGCAACATTGTTTCATGAAAGGACAAGAAATATTGAGTGGACTGTCATTTTGTCCGAGATCAGGTCCAATCTAAGGTCACTAAGACTGCCTTTCCAAGGTCCAATAACCAACTTACAGATTTATTTACTAAATCTCTTTGCTTCCACTCAATTCGAAAGAATTCTATCCAAGCTTGGATCCACTAACTCCCTTGATCCAGATTTAGGGGGAGTGTTAAGAAAATCATAATGCTACAGTGTGGTTTTTGCTCACCTTACTGCTACTGTAACAGTCTGGTGAAATCTTCCAGATCTGATTTCTTCCAACTGCTCACCTTTCTGCTTCTTCCTTACTCTACTTCTGGCTACTGTTGCTGATTTAAAGGACAAGGAGATGGCTCCTTGTATTTTTGTAGTTGGTTTAAAATCCCATTGTAATCTTTTTGTAATTATTAGTTGTTTTTCCCTCTTTAGTTTGTGTCTTAAAGAGCCTTGGTTTGTTCCAGTTGAATGTAAGACATATTATTCATCTTCATAAACTTCTTCAATTATAAATGATAAAAGTAAAACCTAGTGTTCAAT
>NC_037534.1:13056691-13074616 GCF_001531365.2 Cynara cardunculus var. scolymus | reverse complement strand
AGAGTTTATGTGAAGAACTTTCAAGGAACCATCAGCAACTTTTTCACGTACAAAGTGGTAGTCCAAGGCCACATGTTTCATGCGAGAATGATAAATTGGATTGGCACATTGTAGCTCCTATGTTATCACAAAAAAGTGTAGGTGGGATGGACTGTTTGATGCCAAGATTAGTGAGCAAGTTTTGAACCCAAGTAACCTCAGCTGCTGCATTTGCTTAAAGCCTTGTATTCTGCTTCAGTGGAGGATCGAGAAACAGATTTTTGACGAGCCGATTTCCATGAAATTATGTTAGATCCGAGATAAAGTATATAAGCAGTGGTAGAACGACCGCCATTCAAAACACCGCCCCAATCAGAATCAGAGAAGGCTTTGAGCTCAAGAGATGAGCCCTTTTTAAGATAGAGTACATGGTGAATGGTACCCTTTAGAGCGTAACACCCGTTTTAACGCCTGCCAATGAATCTCCAAGGGAGAGTGCATAAATTGGGCTACCCGGTGAAGGCTAAGTATTGCAAGGATCCCACCAACTTCCGATAGGGTGTTGGATCAACACTTGGTGACCCGTCCATGGAGTTGAGAACTATAGAAGACTGTAGGGGAGTAGCCACCTCTTTAGCACCATCCATATGAAACCGAGTTAGGAGATCTTGGATATGATGGTGTTGAGATAGGAATAAACCGTTGGTGGTAGGAATAACTTTAATGCCAAGAAAATGATGTAGAGGACCCAAGTCTTTGATGGAAAAACGACTGGCTAAGGTGCTAATGAATTGACCAAGAAAGGCATTGTTGTTGCCTGTGAGTATTATATCATCAACATAGACCATAAAAAAGCACAAGGTACTGTCATGATTATAGATAAAAAGGGATGCATCAGCTAGTGATTTTCGAAAGCCACAAGTAAGAAGGAAGGATGTTAATTCCATGTACCATGCCCGTGGTGCTTGTTTCAGGCCATAGATGGATTTTCGAAGTCTGCAAACATGTGTAGGAAATTGAGGGTGAGTGAATCTCGGCGGTTGGGTCATGAAGACTTCCTCATGGAGGGTTCCATGAAGGAATGCATTGTTCACGTCAAGTTGGCGTAAGGGCCAGTTGTGTGAAAGAGCGAGAGAGAGAATGACTCGAATGGTCTCGGGTTTGGCGACTGGACTGAAGGTATCAAAGTAGTCTTTCCCATGTTGTTGTAGGAAACCTTTTGCGACCAAACGGGCCTTGTACTTGGAAATTGTACCATCTGGATTTCGTTTAACCCGAAAAACCCATTTACAGCCAATCGGATTGTGGGTGTCACGCGGTACTAATTCCCAGGTTCCATTTTGCATGAGAGCATTGAATTCTTGATCCATTGCTTGGCGCCACTTCGGGTCTTTAAGGGCTTGATTATGTRTATGAGGTTCAATGGTGGCAGGAATTGGGTGAAGAGTTGTGGTGTTGATGAATGAGTCATTGAAGTATTTGGAGTTTCTCTTTCTGGTGCGTRCAGGCTGTGGGTTTGGAGAGGAAGTAGAGGTGGCAGGARAGGAAGAGGGAGAACCGGTACGTGGTGTGTCGGTTAAATCAATAGAAGATGGTGTAGGAGAGGCACTTGAGAGGGAGGGTGGTTGTTGGGTTGAGKGTTGAGATGGAGAGGMAGGAGGTGGAGAGGTTTCTGATGAATTCGAAGAAAGAGGAGAGAGAGGTTGTGGTGTAGGTGATACCGGCCTTGTTTTACGCCTGGAGTAGGTTAGGCGAAAAGCAGAAGAAGGTTTTGGTTGTGTTGAAGCTGCGTTGGACGAGGAAGGAAGGCGGATAGGAGAAGTGGCAGTAGTAGTGTCGGTTGTATTTTCTGTTGAAGGTGAAGGTAATGARGGAATAGAATGCTGGTAAGAAGAGATGCATGGCATGAGAAAGTCGTCAGGTGTGGGCAAGGGCTTAGGGAAGTCGATTTTGGAAGGAAATTGACTCTCAACAAACTGAACATGGCGGGAGTGGTACAAGYRAYGGTTGACGGGATCATAACACTTATAGGCTGATTTGGAAGTAGAATACCCAAGGAAAAGACATGGAGTAGAACGGGGCTGGAGTTTGGAAGTGGTGTAGGGTCGTAGCCATGGATAGCATAAGCAACCAAAAGGTTTAAGCTTGGTGTAGTTAGGGGGTTGACTAAAGAGATGTTGGTAAGGAGTTTGATTGTTGAGAATGGGTGTAAGAAGCCTATTGATTAAATAAACTGCCGTTTGAAAGGCATGAGTCCAAAAGGTTAAGGGAAGTTTGGCATGGTGTAGGAGAGCTAGACCTGTTTCAACTATGTGTCGATGGCGCCTTTCAGCAATACCATTTTGCTCAGGTGTATGAGGTGGAGTGGTGTAATGGGAAATACCATGTTGTTTGAGGAAAGGTAGAAGACCAATGTATTCTCCACCATTATCAGTGAAGATAGATACAAGTGGTGTTTGGAAAAACTTTTCAACCAGAAGTTTGAACTGAGGAAACAAAGTGGCAACATCAGATTTCTTTTTCATTGGGTAGAGCCACACATATTTTGAGAAGTAGTCCACAAAGATTACATAATAATTGAAATGATCAATGGAACTTTGGACAGGACCCTACACATCATAATATATCAATTGTAATGGTTTAGTAGCAACAAATGAGTTAGAGCCAAAAGGCAATTTATGACTCTTATTAATTGACCAAGATGGGCAATGCAAATCAGAAAGCTTGGAACTAAGGCCTAATTGTGAAAGAAGCGACTTGAAAACTTTTGCAGATGGATGACCCAAGGCATGATGCCATTGAAGTGGTGAAATTCTGGTGGTAACGTTTAGTTGAGAGATGGATGGTAGCCTAGAAGGTAGTTTGGCATAGTACACATCTTCAGAGTTCTCCCCCCGCATGAGACACGCCCCCGTGCGAAGATCCTTCACAAAAAAATAAGATGGAAAAAATTCAACAGAAACCCGGTTAGTCTTGCATGATTTAGCCACTGAAATAAGGTTCCTTTGCAAGTGTGGAACACATAACACATRAGGTAAGTGTAGAGTCTTGAGTGATGTGTTAATATGTTTAGAGCCAACATGTGAAATTTTTAAACTGTTACCGTTCCCAAGTATAATTTCATCTGGTCCGCCATAGTCTGAGATATTTTGAAGTGTGGAACGATCACCAGTGACGTGGTTGGAGGCACCACTGTCAAATAGCCAGGTTGGTGAAGCAGAAGGTGAGCCAGTTGTGGTTATATTAGCCATTGGAGCATTCGACTGAGAGGTATTGGTAGTGACATTGTTGTCTCGTAAAAAATGAGATAGCTTGCGACAATCACGAGTCATATGACCTGGAATGTGACAGAACTGGCAATAGGGATTGGACCTGTTTTGGCGATTTCCTCCAGAAGTTGAAGACGACCATTGAGTGCGATTGGTTGAAGTACGTTGTTGATTAGAGAAACGGTTGTTGGTGCCACGTTGCTGGTTGAAATTATCCGATCGTCCAGGTTGTCGATTGAACTGTCTTGCAGTATAATTAGCCGTGGTTAGCACAGGTTCAGGGGCTGCAGTTTGTTCCTTAAGAGCTCGCTCAAAATCAGTCAATTTGTCAAATAACTCTGAGTAAGACAATGGTGATTCACGTACTTTGATCGCAGCAACGATAGTACTATATTCATCACCAAGTTGTGATAAGATATGAACCAGTAAATCTTCTTCTGTAACAGGGCTTTGTGCAAGCGCAAATTCATCAGCAATGGCTCGCATATCCTGAAGATATTCGGCTATTGAACGAGAACCTTTGGGATTTTTTACAAGTTTGGACTTGAGAGAGATGACACGAGATCTGGACCCACTGGCGAAACTGGCATTGAGTCTTTCTCAGCCCTCTCGTGAAGTAGTAGCTGACGAAATTAGAGGTTGAATGTAGTCTGAGCAACAACCGAGAATAGCACTGAATATTATCTGATCTTGACGATACCAAGGCAGATACTCTGGATTCAGTTTGGGACCGTCTTTGTCATCCAGAAATTGTGGAGGCTGTTTATCGCCAAAGATGAACGCATCGAGCTCAAGCCCTATTAGGGTTGATTCAACTTGACGACGCCAGACAGGAAAATTGTTGGCGGTGAGTCTGATTGGGAAATGAGTTGCAGCAGTAATCTGGATTGTGGTTTTTGATGACATTGGAAGCGTAGGGGTAAGAAAGAATAAGAAGGAGGATCAGCTCTTTAGAGCAATTGCAGCTCTGATACCATGAAAGGTATTGAGATTTATGTGTTGTATTTCAGTGTATAAAACCAATTTACAAAGGGGCTATATATAGCCAGGATGTATACATGGATAGGAGACTAATTAGGAGCTAAATTAGGTAAACATTTACAGCTACATTTTACATGGAAATGATTACTATAACAATTATGGAAAGAATAAATTAAATCAATGATTTAATTTATTCTTGATATGTAATACGGTAATCCCACACAAGGGAAGGTACGATGTACACAGCCTTTCCTCTACCCCAAGGAGTAGAGAGTTTGTTTTCTGGCTTGTTAAACACAATACGAGTCTGCAAATTAATTTTCTTCATTTTTCAAGTTTACGATATGGCATGCATTTTATAAGATTAACGAACTACCATGCGATTTAAAGCTCATAATTGTTAGCTTTCATGTTGGGTGCAGGGCTAAAGTTACTCTTCCATCAGTAGAAGTGAGATATGAGCATTTGAACATAGAAGCGGATTGCTTCATTGGTGATAGGGCTCTACCAACCTTGGCAAATACAGTCCGCAACATAGCTGAATCAGCTTTGACCTTGTTTGGCATTAGACTGTCTGAAAGCACACAACTCACAATTCTTCATGATGCCTCTGGAATCATTAAGCCTTCAAGGTAAAACTAGCTACTTGGCAACCTTCATCACTTATAACGAACATTTTAAGAGATTGATTTTGGTCCGCAAGAGTCTCGGTATCTTTTCTGTTATTGAAGGATATTTTAGACATTTGACTTGTAGTAAAATATTTGGGAGAAAAAAATGTGTAGTGAGTCAGACATTGCAACTTTTATACAAGGAGGGTGTTAGTTTTGATTATTTGAACGTAAAAAGATTTAGATTATGACAATAACAATGACCAAAAGCATGCATAGTTGGCCGGAATTTGAATACCGAGAATCATCCAATATGTCAACAAATACCAATGGCTTAAAACATAAATCATTTCAAGAAACATCAGAAGGCAATTAAGCTATGTTTTTAGAACTGTAATCAAGAAAAAGTTCATTTCCCTTTTGAATATGGTCCTCCCTTAATACAGTTTATTTTGAACTTATTCTGTTAATAGGATGACCCTTCTATTAGGCCCACCATCTTCCGGAAAGACTACACTTCTACAAGCTTTGGCTGGAAAGTTAGATTCCAGCTTAAAGGTTAGTTTACTTATACATCATGAATATAAACAGCATAAGTTATTTAAAAATGAAGTTCTTGGTTTTCTGAAGAGAAAAGCATTTTTAAGTCTTCTAAACCATGCTTGATAAGATTTGATATATAGGTTGAAGGTAAAGTAACATACAATGGACATTCGCTCAACGAATTTGTGCCACAGAGGACATCTGCGTATGTTAGTCAGGATGATGTTCACATAGCAGAAATGACGGTTAAAGAAACACTCGACTTTTCTGTAAGGTGCCAAGGAATAGGATCTCGCTATGGTGATTAATAGAACTTATCTTATATTCATTGATAATTATTTTCCGTTCTTTGATAGTGGGTACAACATATTTAAGAACAATAGTAAAAGTCTTTGATTTGGTTCAGAATTGCTTACTGAGCTTGCAAGAAGAGAGAAGGCGGCTGGTATATTTCCAGAACCTGAAGTTGACCTCTTTATGAAGGTGTAATAGTGATCTTTTTGAATTGAAAGTGATGCTAGTTTACATTCTACTCCCTTTTATTTTCCATCTTTTACTTCCCTTTATTCTTTACCATTTCCTTGTGTTCTTTCCTCTTTCATTCTTATTTACATCTTCCTTCTTGGTTCAGTCTACTGCAATGGAAGGAGCAGACAACAATCTAATTACCGACTACATTCTTAAGGTATGTTGGTGAATGTTTATTCTTTACCCATTAGAGTTATTTGGCGCGAAAACTATTAAAAGAAGCCATAACTATAAGAAGATAATGTAGGATGTCAATGAGTGCTGCAAAAAACATTCCCATAGCAGTCACTTTATTTTACAAATTTACCCTCATTTTGCAAATATTCAATGGCATGGTAAAGTTGTGGAGTCTGGTGAGTGCTGCATATGCTTATTGGTTCAGCAGTCCCAGATATTCAACTTGTCATCACAATAAAAATAAAGGAACACACTTGAGTTTTAATTATACTTGCATTGATAAGAAGTCTTAGCTTTAAACCTTAATACCTTTTGAACAAGATCACAAATTTACTCACTCCTTTACTCAACAAGCCAGATACTGGGACTGGATGTCTGCCGAGACACCATTGTTGGGAATGAAATGATTAGAGGAATATCAGGAGGACAGAAAAAGCGTGTGACGACAGGTTATTAATTGTTTTTCTTTTCTATGCATTAAACATGTTGCTTACATGCTATACATAGTCAGTAAAATACTCATCATAGCATTAGGGAAGCAACTCTAGATTCTCTTCGTGATAAGCAGCCAGACAAATATTACATTAATTATAAGTAGTTGAAGTACTTGAAACATGGAGTAAATAAAGGAATTTACATCTACTTTGAGCATTACAACACCTAATACCATGCTCTTCTTTGAAGAAAAGGCGAATATGGATGCAACAAAGCACCTAGCCTTTGCAACAGTTGGGCAGAGAAGTCTTTTTACACAGCCCTTGCATTAGAAAAAAGAAACTGTTTCCACAACATATGCTTATTGAAAGAAGAAAGCTTTATATCCATAAAATAGACAACCAAGTGAGACAGAATTCACCACTTAAGCTTAGTATGAACTGAACTGACCCAAAAGGTATACCATATTTGTTTTGTTATTCCTGCCATTGCATTTCCCATGGGAAACACAAAAATAACAAACTCAACTCTTTTTAGGGGCATGATAAATCCTTGCACAAAAATGAATGGAGCTGATAAAAGATTCTAATCCTTAACAATATATGCATTTTTGTTTTCAGTTGCTGAATTCCTATTACTCGAACATAATTAGTATGCCCCTAAAGAGGCCCAAGAATTTAGAAGGAAAACATGTGCACATAGGCTACTTCACCAAAATCCTTTACACAACTCAAATTATTTTATTTACAATTCTGTCCTCAAACGTCTGGTTATCGGAAGCTATCAAAGTGATCGTATTTTGCAGCGGTCAGTTTCAGATTAAAGATGTGTGCCAATCTCTATTCAGGGATAAACCTGTGTATACTAAAGAAATCTATTGAAAGGTGGCCAATGGGAGGTGCCATACGAGAAATATAAAAATTAACACAACTATCACTAAAGCAGGTCTTGCGAATATCTCATCATTGCATGTAGAGTCTTCTTTTTTCTGAAGAACCCTCAATATGAAAGAGAGTAATGATGCAGATTTAGTAATGAGCACTTGATAGACTGACTTATTGATGGGTTACTTCATAGGAGAGATGATGGTTGGACCTACAAAAACACTCTTCATGGATGACATATCAACTGGCCTAGACAGTTCAACAACATTTCAAATAGTGAAGTGCTTACAACAGATTGCACACCTGACAAATACCACAATCTTGATGTCCCTCCTCCAGCCTTCGCCTGAGACCTTTGATCTCTTTGACGACGTTATCCTTTTATCACAAGGCCAGATTGTCTATCAGGGCCCAAAAAAGCATGTTCTTGAATTTTTTGAGACATGTGGATTCAGATGTCCAGATAGAAAGGGGCATGCCGACTTTCTGCAAGAGGTATCATCCAATATCAAATTCCCTGCTTAACTATAAAGGGTTCTACAGAAATATAAATTTTAGAATCCAGAAATCAATATCAGTTTTAAATTTTCAAAGATCAACTGCTCATGGCCATGAATGCTTTGCCATTTATGATTTCCTACAACCTCATTTTTTTATATGCTTTAAGTATAAAGAGCTAGTTTAGTACATATCCACAAATGTCTTTTGACTGTAGCACCACTAATTGCAAAACGAAATTTTAAAGCACCATTTATCTACTGTCAACTATAATTGGTTAGAGCAGTTTCCATTGCAAATTTTGTAGCCAACACAAGACACAAATTCCCTTTTCAGAATACAAGCATGTGTACAAACTGCAATTGAAATTGAGACACACTGAGACATTTGATTGATCCTGGCTATTTTAATGATTAAAGGTCACCTCAAGGAAGGATCAGGAACAATATTGGGAAGACAAAAGCAAAGCATACAAATATATTTCAGTATCTCAGTTTGCGGAGTCATTCAAAAAATTTCATGTGGGCCTATGGCTACAAGACAAGCTATCAGTAGCATATGACAAGTCCAAGAGTCATAAATCTGCGCTAGTCTTCAGAAAGTATTTGGTCCCAAAGATGGAGCTTCTCAAGGCCTCTTTTCAGAAGGAATGTTTATTAATAAAGAGAAATTCTGTTGTCCATATTGCCAAGCTTGTGCAAACCACCATTGTAGCAATTATTGGAGCAACGGTATTCTTGAGGACTAACATGCACACCAACAATGAAGAAGATGGAGCAATGTATGTGGGTGCTCTTTTGTTTGGCTTGATCACTAACACCTTCAATGCTTTCGCTGAACTACCAATGATCATAGAGAGACTTCCTGTAATATACAAGCAGAGGGACCTCCTCTTTCACCCACCTTGGGCATTCACCATTCCAACTTTCCTGCTTGGTGTGCCGACATCCATGGTAGATTCTACTGTCTGGACGGTTGTGACATACAGCATCATCGGATTTGCCCCTGAAGCAAGCAGGTAAGTGACAAATTCTTCATTTTTTTCAACTTATTAATACACTTCTTGTAACATAGATAGAATCCAAATACATAACATAAGTTTTTCTTACTCGGATGGAAAAGCGTGGACTTCAAGTAACACACATGAAACGAAAACAAGTTTCCAATCCACATATTTCCCCTGCTACCAAGCTCGAACTCACATGTTAGGATGAATATTTTTGATATAGTACCATCATGTCTTAGACATATTAATGACATGGTTCCCCTTTTGTGTCCCATCAACATACTTGAGTACGTTACACATGAATACACATCTACATGACCCAGTGCAGATCATAAAACTATATGCATTATGCAAGTCGAAATCAAAAGATAAATGACCATTTTCCACAATTATGTAAATAATACAACTATGCATGGAGAGCCACCTGTAACTTAAAGAAGCAAGCACAATGAAAGATAACTGTGAGGAACAGTGTGATGTGGGAAATAAACTGTATGAAATTGTAATAGTCAAGATCGTGGTGTATTCAAGCTACAGGCAGTTCTTAGGGATAAAGTCTCTGATGCTTAAGTTAGCAGGGTGTTCTACAAAAGTATGTATGTAGAGGGTGTATTATAAGATTATGGATCAATGTAGTACAAACATAAAACCATAAATGATCTACTCGGTGGTCATCTTTCAATATGATTATGGATCTTGTAGAGGATAAATAAGACAAGCGAATAAAAAGAAAGAGCATATTATAAGCTATGGTTTGTAGGATTGGAAAAGATTTAGAGGGATTTGAATTCAATTCCATTCAAATCCTATGTTTGGTTTGAGTGATTTCCTGAATTTGAAATCCTGGAATTCCATTGAAATCCCACAAACATATGATGTTGGTATTTTATGGGATTTCATAGGATTTGTGTGTAATACAAAGGTAATTTAATTTTTTATAGTTGTTTATAGTTTGTTTTTATAAATTATTTATATAAAAAATGAATTCAGTTTCATTCTAAATCTTACACACCAAACCCTCTAATTCGAAATCTTTCCATGAAATTTAAATCTCTCGAAACCAATCCATCAAACGAAACGACGCCTGAATTTTGAGGAAAAACTATGAAACGGAGAAATCCAAATGCATAATGCAATCTGAGTTTTCAAACAATTTCTTTTCATTTTGATACTTTTTCGTGGCATTCTGATCTATCGAAGTGGGATGCTTGACAATATCAGAAGGTCATGGATTTAAAAGAAAGTTTTAAGGCGGTCATTCTACCAACGTGTTAAATGACTAACACTAAATTCACCAGTGTTTGCGTCTTGCAACTAATATGATCCGCAAATGAAATCTCAACCTTTCAGGTTCTTCAAGCATTTCCTCTTGACATTTCTGATCCAACAAATGGCTGGGGGACTATTCAGGTTCATTGCTTCAGTCTGCAGGACCATGACAATTGCCAATACTGGTGGAGTTCTTGTTGTGGAACTAGCTTTCCTTGTGGGTGGTTTCCTCCTCCCTAAAGGTTAGTCTCACATTAAAATCCTAGATAAACATATCATCTAATACAAATAGTGTAGGACTTGTGGTGTTGTTTGGCTATAATAATTATTTTTGAGAAGCACATGCACATACTCCATGATAAGAGCAAGTTTATGATCATCATCATTAATTGCTCACTACATTAATTTACTTCTTCTTAATTGTAATAGGTCAAATTCCAAGCTGGTGGGGATGGGCTTATTGGGTTTCGCCTTTCAGCTATGGTTTTAATGCCATAACTGTTAATGAGATGTCTGCTCCAAGATGGATGAACAAATTGGTATGTACTTTGTTTTATACTTGCTTCCTTTCTTTGTCCTAGTCAAGCCTACTTGGTGTAACTGGAAATAATGTCAATTGTTAAGTAAAGAATTCCTCTGAACTCAGGCTTCCGACAATGTTACTGAACTTGGAGTAGCAGTGTTGAGGACCTTCGACATCACTCCTGATAGGAACAAGTTTTGGATTGGAGCTGCTGCTCTTCTTGGTTTTGCACTTCTTTTTAACTTCTTGTTAACTTTGGCTCTAACATACTTAAACCGTAAGTTCCACTCCATTTTTTATGCTGAAGTAGAAATCTAGATCTATCAAGTTGACTTATTTCTTGCAATATATTAGCACTCAGAAAGGCACAAGCAATTATATCTAAAGAGATTGTCAAGGAGAAGGAAGACTTCCATAACAAACCTTATGGAAAGCCACAGCTGAAACAGGAGATGCTTCCTCAATCCATGACACCTTTGGATGTATATTCTCCAGGTAAGGGAATTATCAGCCAAAAAAAACACATACATTTTCCATCTTAATTCCTCATATTGTTGTTCTCACGAGATGCAGAAGTCCGAAAATTGAGCACCCTACCCAAAGCAAACAAACAGGATATACAAGAATATTCAACTCTTCAAGTCACCAATCCCATTGCTTCAAAGAGAGGGATGGTTCTTCCATTTACTCCACTTTGCATGTCTTTCGACAGCATCAGTTACTACATCGATATGCCCCCAGTAAGAACCACTTTTACTTCTCTCCTCTCATTATGATTTGTGTTCTTTGTAAGTCAAACAGATGGTTCATAACTTCAAAACTTGATTCCTTGAGGTTAACTTTCGACTTTATTCTGCATAAAGTTAGAAATTAACCTCACAGAATCAAGTTTTGAAGGTACAAATCCCTACCACCTGTTTGTGTTACAAAGCACAAAATTCATAAGCAGTGCCAGAAGCTAGCTTTGACTAACAGCTTCCAAGTCTTTTGTCCATGATAGTATTGGCTTCAAAACTTGGAGTTAGTTTAAACCGAAAATTATCCTTGATAGACAACTGTTATCTACAAAAACATCGGTTGGATGATCAAGTAGGTGACCGTCAGCTTTGTAATAATGATGCAAGTTTCAAAATTCCGGAAAATAAGTTTCAAGATCATTTATTGCTCATATCAGTACATACAAGCACATGTCCAAGTTACCGCCAATTAACTTTCCTAAGTACATTTATCATGCAACTGTTTGCATGTTGAAATTAGTATTCAGTAGAGCCACAATCACTTGAATAAATATTTTCTTTTTCACGTTACAACTTCATCATTGAGGCTAAACTTGGCTGATATATATCATACAACTTACCAAATGAACTACTTTGTAATAATCAATCTAACAGGAAATGATAGAACAAGGGATCACAAAGGACAAACTTCAATTGCTTCGAGAGATAACCGGTGCATTTAGGCCTGGAGTTCTGACAGCATTGATGGGAGTAAGTGGAGCTGGCAAAACAACATTGATGGATGTTTTAGCAGGAAGGAAAACTGGTGGTTTGATTGAAGGAGATATTAAAATATCTGGATTCCCCAAGAAACAAGAAACTTTTGCAAGGGTTTCAGGATACTGTGAGCAGAGTGATATCCACTCACCACAAGTCACTGTCCATGAATCTCTGGTTTTCTCAGCTTTCCTGCGACTCCCTGAAGAAGTGAGCAAAGAAGTAAAAATGGTAAAGTAGATAAAAATCACAAAACCTTGTTCAACATAAGTAATATGGAGAAGTACTAAATTAAGCTGTTTTTGCTCTATGCAGCTTTTCGTGACTCAAGTTATGGATTTAGTGGAATTAGATAACCTTAAAGACTCTATTGTAGGGGTTCCAGGGGTTAGTGGTTTGTCAACTCAACAGAGAAAGAGACTGACAATTGCAGTAGAGCTTGTTGCTAATCCTTCAATCATATTTATGGATGAACCAACATCAGGGCTTGATGCAAGAGCAGCAGCAATTGTTATGAGGACTGTGAGGAACACAGTGGACACAGGAAGAACTGTTGTGTGCACAATTCACCAGCCTAGCATTGATATTTTTGAAGCCTTTGATGAGGTAAGGTATTGAAATCAAATATTTCTCTCTAATTCTCTTTCTCTCATACTTCTGCTATATATTGCATCAGCTGCTGCTACTGAAAAGAGGAGGACAAGTAATATACTTTGGACCCTTGGGCCAAAACTCAGAAAAAATGATCAACTACTTTGAGGTATTTAGCACTATCTGATCCCTATTTTCATTATATCCGTATCAAAGAATAAGTTAAACTTGCTATAATATATTTTAGGAAATTCCTGGGGTCTCAAAACTCAAAGCCCAGTACAATCCAGCAACATGGATGCTGGAAGTGAGTTCAGATTCTGCAGAATCCCGGCTTGGAATCGATTTCTCTGAACACTACAGATCATCACCCTTGTATAAGTAAGTGAATCTTGAAGTTAGTTAAGACTATTAAGTTCTTGATCACGAGTGAGGACTAGAAAACTAACACGTGAACTTTTGAGCAGAAGAAATACAGCTCTAGTGGAAGAACTAAGCACACCTCCTTCTGGGGATAAAGAACTGCATTTCAACACAATGTATTCCCAGTCCATGTGGGGCCAATTCAAGTCTTGCATACAAAAACAATGGTGGAGTTATTGGAGAACCCCTGATTATAATCTTGTTAGATTTTTCTTTGCATTGGTTACTGCTCTCTTGCTGGGGACAATTTTTTGGAAAGTTGGCACTAAAAGGTCTGTTTCTAAAATATCCAGACTCGAATTCCCATTCAGGAACATATTGAAACAAGACTCACATCTGTTTTCCAATCTCCCCTTATCTACACTCTATATCACAGGGATAGCAGTACTGATTTGACTACCATAATTGGTGCAATGTATGTTTCTGTGATGTTTGCTGGATTTAACAATTGCGTAACAATACTACCAGTGGCATCCCTTGAAAGAACAGTATTTTATCGAGAAAGGGCTGCTGGGATGTACTCTTCATTACCATATGCCATGGCACAGGTTAGATAGAACTTCATTTATGCTATCTAGCACTAGACAATCCTCGCTATTTCTAACACACCTATGCTTATGAACAGTCAGCATGTACATTCCAATATTAAGATGATGTAATTTATCATCATAACTTATGCCTTTTAATACTTGATCTCTTCACCTACCACATATACATATATGTGTTCATATGCAACCAGCTTATTAGACATGACCAATCCAGCATCCAAAAATACCTCTGCCTAATCTAAATTAAACTATATGATGGATTTGATCATGCTTAATAGTTTCAAAGTATCAACTGTACTAACTCTGGTTGCATTCTATGTTCCATTTCTTTTCATGACATTTGGCGTTCACTATTTCGCTTTCATCACCTCATAAATGAGGTCAAGGTCACTACTAAAGAAACATGCATCAATATGTGTCACCAGTACTACATATCTAGTCAAAAATTTAATCCTTGAATCTCTTATTTCAAATAGCAAGGGTGCATAAAAATCATAGATCATTAGATCACAAAAGGAAAGAGTGATCTTGAATTGAGAATGTTACAGCAACTCCATCTGGAGCAGGCTGAGTACTGAATACTATTGTTGTACAATATCATCTTGCAAAACAAATTTACTATAAATGGCAGCCTCAAAAATATCAGGAGAAAGAGTCAAAGAATGTTCTAACATGAGACTGCCAGCAACACTCATTGCAGTAAACAACCACCACATGATAAAGATAAACTCATATTGAAGGCTTTCCAAATAATGATGTCCATTTCTTGTTACCACTTGTCACATGCAGATAATTGTGGAACTACCTTTTGTGCTTGTTCAAACCATGTACTATACTCTTATACTATATGCCATGCTAAGCTTCGAATGGACGGTGGCCAAATTCTTCTGGTTCTTCTTCATCAGCTTCTTTACCTTTTTATACTTCACATGCTATGGGCTGATGATAGTGTCCATCACCCCAAACCACCAAGCGGCGTCTATCTTTGCCGCTGCGATCAATGTGCTCTTCAATCTTTTCTCTGGATTCTTCATCCCAAGACCGGTAATGTTTGTAATTTCGAGTTCTTAATAACAACTGCTCTTAATAGAGTAATATAATACCTCCATCACTAATGATTTTTCCTTCCTAAAATTTCAGAGAATCCCCAAGTGGTGGATGTGGTACTATTGGATATGCCCACTGCAATGGACTATTCAGGGACTGATCATTTCACAGTATGGTGACTTGGATGAAACCATTAAGGTACCTGGGATGTCCTATGACCCAACAATAAAATGGTATGTCCAAAGCTATTTCGGATATAATGCCGATGCTTTGGGATCAGTTGCTACCATTTTAGTTGTTTTCACTGTCTTGTTCGCGTCAATATATGCGTATTGCTTACATAAATTGAACTTTCAAATCAGATAGATTGCAAAAGAAATGGCCATGGCATCTGGGTTATGTTAGTTTGTTTGTACACATAGTTAATATGACATTATATAATATAGGGTTCTAGTTATAGAACCACTGTTGAACCACTGTCTTTCGTTTGTGTTCGCTTATGTGGTTACTGAACCACTGTTGAACCACTTATGGAAATATATTCTTCATGTTAAATGGTATCTCATTAATTATTAACCGAAGAATTACGCTTTGACCTCCTTTTTATATTTAGCGCTACCATGCAACACATGGGACCCACACTAGTACAGGGAACGATAAAATGAATCAGAAAATATCGAAATTAGCTTTAGTTGTGAGTGTAACGATTGAAATCTTTGTTGCAAATATCGACCACATCAATGTTGATCCAACCTAGAAAACCGAGATCAAAATCAAATAGAACCTTAGTCGAATTTACCCAAGACCCAAAATAAACTCAAATGTTTTTATAATGCGTAAACGATAAACTCAAACTCTCAACGGAACAATAATCAACCACAAACAATAATGTACTTGATGGAAATAATAAGAGATAGAAAACGACAGCGGATTTACGTGAAAACCCCAAAACAGGGGGAAAAAACCACGGATGGAAGAGACCACTGAGAAATCTACTATAATCAATCGATGTTACAATTCTTGAGAAACGGAGAAAACGATGATATCGATACCAATCGTATGCTATACAAAACTAGTATATATTGATGGGAGAGTTATGCATTACGAGAATGGTGTGTCTCTTGGAAGGCATGGCTGGAAACTAGTTTAGAAAGAGTCGATAACCTTTTGGACTTTCCAATCAGCAAACAAATCTTCGGACTTTCTTCCATGCATGACTTTTGAAACCCATTTTCATGCATAATAATGTGAAGAAATCCCCATGCATGACTTTGGAGGCACATTTGATAATATATATATATATATATAATGTATATCTAGAAGAAGGTTAAAGGGGAAAACCTCAAAAAAATGAAGGTTAAAGGGGAAAACCTCAAAAAAATGAACCTGGTAACCGTTCATATGTTCATCCGGACGATATGCACATGTGCATACAGGTAACCAAAGTTGTTTTTTGGTTTTTATGTACGTGTGCATGTTATGCACATGTGCATACTGTCAGATAAAGGTTACTAGGGTATTCCTTATTCTAGCAAATATATATATATATATATATATATATATGTCGACACCATTGACGTGGCCTTATTCTATCCCTACATGGGGGAAATGGGAGTGATAATGAAACTTCAATACCTACAAAGTATGTGAGCGGCAAAAATATCAGCTCTTATTCAAAATACGAAATAATGTCTTGGTAGGGTATACTGACATTAGGTATCTCTCCGTCCCATACAAATGTTGTTCCCACACGAGATAAGAATTTACAATAGGGAGCACGACAATTGCATTGACTTCAACCAGACAAACCCTTGTAGCTACCTCCTCAAACCATTCAGGGATTGTTGTTTTATGTAAGGCAATCGAGAGTATATATAACACTACAAAAATGCAGAGTATCAGCGAGGGAAAATTCCCTCGCTGATCCGTCGCTGAAAGTGATTTCCGTCGCTGATCCGTCGCTGATACTCCGTCGGTCAAACAGTCGTAGGTAATGCTATCAGCGACGGATCAGCGACGGAAATCAGCGACGGATTTGCGACGGACACTTTCAGCGACGGATCAGCGAGGGAAGTCATTAGCGACGGATCAGCGACGGATTTGCGAGGGAACTTTCAGCGACGGATTTGCGAGGGAATTATCAGCGACGGATTTGCGAGGGAACTTTCAGCGACGGATTTGGGAGGGAACTTTCAGCGACGGATTTGCGAGGGAATTTCAAGCACTTTTAGCGACGGATTTTCCCTAGCTAATCCGTCGCAAATTTGTAAAAAATTAAAAAAAAATTAAAAATACATAAATCCTGTATTTATTTTTAAAAAACCTGAAAATAATAATATATAACAAACCAAATATGTGAACAAAAGTAACCAATTCATACGATTTAAAATAATACAATTTAATCTTCGAATTTGCAACCCATCATTGAATCTTGATAACCAATTTAAGTACTCCACTCTATTTACCTTAAAGAATAATATTGAGTTTTAACATTGCTTGCAGTAGCTTTTTACAAATCTAAAAATAGTGCACAGTACAGACATCAGCATTAGCTACCTGCACAGATGCAGGTTCCCATTTCTCAAGCTCTGATGCACGCTCTGGCTGTCTAAATGGTAATTCCCATGCAGGTACTACAACAGACCGTGGCAATTTTGGCTCTAAGTGAATTTTTGCTTGATCAAACCACTCAAACTCCCACTGCCTTCCAGAGTTTTCGGCAGAAAATTCATCAGGATCCAATCTTGGGAGGAGATATTTATCCTCAACAAGCGTTATGATTGATTCTGGTGTTTCCCTAGCAAAGGAAGGTGGCTGGAAACATAAAGCATAGGTGTTACATGACAAAAAAAGTAAGAGGTGCTAGTGTTTTAACGCAACTAATAAATCTGAATCACCTATCAACAGTCATAAACTATTGTTTATGATTCAAAACAATAATACAGAATGCTAATGGCATATCAGGACAGGCAAATTGTATGAAAAGGTAACGTACTTTAACTTGATTCCTATTTTGAATAACATACTTTCAGAACTTCCATTTTGGTACCTAAAATGTAAAGTTTAGACATTTAAGTACCTGGATGCCAAAGAATGCCACACCATAGCTTAATATATATA
>NC_037534.1:13053345-13054761 GCF_001531365.2 Cynara cardunculus var. scolymus | reverse complement strand
ATAAACCTTTTCAAATTGCTTGAAAGATTCTACTTTGTTCCCCTTAAATGAATAGTGGCGCAACGAAGACCAAATTATATATCCTCCACATAAAAAATAAACAAATAGAAAGTACATCTATACTGACATGATCCTACTCCACGTCAACTCCCACTACCTTCTCCTTATGAATCTTTATTCAATTTATTATCACTTTTTTCAAATGGTCTGCAAATGTAATATTGCAATGATGGTTTCATCAATGTGGTGGGCATAGATCATCAAACTTACAATGTTCAATGTACTTGGCAYACAAAAGAGGGCTTGTAAATCAGCATCAGGACCTGCAGAAGAAGCAGAGTGGTTATGAACTCACTAAAAATTTACATYATACAGAAGATTACCTAAAGCTTACCACAKGTTTCTTTTTTGTTTTCATAGYGTAGCTTCTTTCACAATTTGGGTGATTAGGATGACCAAATCAAATAGCTTCTTTCACAATTTGGTTAAACCATTGAAGTTCAATCTAACTAATTTCACGATTTCACAATTTGGGTGATGGGTTTTTAAGTACAAGTTATGTTTTTTGAATCGGAAATCAAAATTGGAAAAGGTTGCTGCCCAAGATTCCACATAAGGGGAGTTTATGTGGAATGCCAAGCTATTTTGCAAATTTGTCTCTCTCTCTCTCTCGTTCGCCTCTCTCTCTCTCTCGATATCGATAAAAAACAGCATCGTCTATGTCAAGGAGCTGCTAAATTAACCTAGATTTTTAAACACAATCAGCGAGAGATAGATTCCGTCGCAAATATTAACCTAGATTTTAAAAACAATCAGCGAGGGATATATTCCGTCGCAAATGAGAAAATAGGAAAAATAAGAAAATCCCTCGCTGATCCCTCGCTGATCAGCGAGGGATCAGCGAGGGAAAATGATTTTTGCCAATTCCCTCGCTGATCCCTCGCAGATCAGCGAGGGATCAGCGAGGGAATTGGCATAAAGCATTTTCCCTCGTAGATCAGCGAGGGATTAGCGAGGGAATTTGATTTTTGCATATTCCCTCGCTGATCCCTCGCAGATCAGCGAGGGAATTGGCATAAAGCATTTTCCCTCGCAGATCAGTGAGGGATCAGCGAGAGAATTTGATTTTTTCATATTCCCTCGCTGATCCCTCGCAGATCAGCAAGGAATTTTGCAAAAATAATATTCCCTCGCTGATCCCTCGCTGATCAGCGAGGGATCAACGAGGGAATTGTCTTATTTTTTTATTTTTATTTTTTTTATCAGGGCTTAACCCATTTAACTGGGTTTTGTTCGGTTTTATGGGTTTTATTCGGTTTTATTTGGCCCAAATATAAATCCATTAAGGCCCAACCAAACCGAATAAAACCCATTAAGGCTCAAATAGAACCGAATAAAGCCCATTAAGGCCCAATA
>NC_037534.1:13031524-13051524 GCF_001531365.2 Cynara cardunculus var. scolymus | reverse complement strand
TTTCACATTGTGTTTTTTATTTTGACATAAGGTTTTAACGAGACAATAATCGTGCACCATCACTCATTTGACTAAGCATAAGGAAGAGTTGAAGGATAAGTGTGTCATCGTCAAATGAATATGATGATAAAATAAAGACAGATAGATTAGAATTGAAATTTTCTCAAGAGCTTATAGTTGATGAGAGAGGTGGATTCGTGATCTCTATTTATTTTGAAATAATCTAAAAATAAATTAATCTAATTAAAGATGTTATGAAATTTTAGGTAATTCAAATAACTAATTAGATAATCATTTACACACAAATTACCATAGTACCCTTTTTAGTCTAATTTCATCAGAAGTATTAGATTTCTTATTTTGACCATGTTTTCGTTTGTACCCAACTCTTGAGAATCAAGTATGTGTTGTTTCATAATGTAATTATTTTTAATATTTTTTTTATTTCACATTGTGAAACAATGGATGCAAAAATACAGCATTGTTTCACAATGTGATTATTTTTAATGTGTTTTTTTTTTCACATTTTGAAACCAACTATGTTTTCACAATGTAAAACAGAACTCAAAATGAGGGCTCGATCCAAAGTCTTATTTTTTGGGTGGTAAATTTGTACCAAACTAAACCAACCAACATATGTACCATCCATACCGATTAAATTGGTACCAATTACAATCGGTTGGTAGTATCATACCAAGTATGCAAACTTGGTTGATATACGGTATTGGAAGTCACGTGTTACAATGTAACATGGTACCAACTTATTTGGTTATTTATTAGTTTTTGCATTTTTATTTATTAAATATCAAACTTTGCAACCTTTAACTATTTTATTTGCACATTTCAATGTTTGCAAGTTTATTACTTACAGTTAAAAACTCAAACATCACATGTGTTAACTTAAAAACATAATGTCACTCAAAATTGGAACATAATGGCAAGTTTTCATGTGTAAATTGAAGTTAGTGCGAAACCAATACCAACCGAAAAACCAAGTATAATTCGTTGGTACACGGTATAAAATTTTACGTACAAATTATAATCGATTGATATACAACATTAGAGGAAAAAACTTGATACTGTAACAACTCCACCCCTAATCTTATTCGTTGAGATACACTTCAAGATTATCTCATCTTGGATGCATATTTTCACTATCCATCGCTAGGCATGGGAATGGGGCGGGGATGGGACGGGGACCTCAATCCCCGTCCCATCCCCGGTTACTTATCTCTATCCCTATCCCCGTCCCCATCCTCGTCGGGGAATATAATCACATCCACATCCCCATACCCAACGGAGAAACAAGGATTTATTCCCCGTTTATATAAGTTATTTTGAATTAAATATGTGAGAGACCATACATGTTTAAATCTCAAACATTTTCAATAAACCTAAAACCAAAATGAATTTAATTTAATACAAAAAAACCACAAATATCATATAAGAATTAATAACCTAAAACCAAAAAAAAAAAATCAATTTAATCCAAAAAAAACTTAAAATACATGTACCAAAAGATAATGAGTAATATAAAATCATATCGAATAATATACAAAACTTATCGAGTAATTGTATTTTGACTTGACATCCAAAATATTATATATTAACATCCAAAAAGTAACAATTTCATATTCTAAACCTAGTTAAGAAATAGAAAATTATAAATTACCGCTTTAGTTGAAATAAATAGTATACATATATACATGTGTGTGTATAATTTATTAATTAATATATATAACGGGTAAGAGGTGGGGCGGGGAGTATCATACCCATCCCCGTCCCCATCCCCGGTTTGAGACAAATGGGGATCCCCGTCCCCATCCCCATCCCCGAGTTAACGAGGAATCCCCGTCCCCGACCGGGGCGGGTGGACCGGGTTCCCCGACGGGTCGGGGGCCATTCCCATGCCTATCCATCGCTCCCCATGTTCAAACAAGATCCAACATCAAAAATGCAAATACCATATATGAGAACCAAATGAAACCCAAAGGGAATATTTGTACGAGTTGGGTTCTGATGAGAAGGAAAGTTAATGTAAGAAGAGATCTCCACCCTTGGATGCACCAAGATGAGATGCATCGGGATGCACCCGATCAATTCCCGTAACAAGCATGATTCATGTGTGGGTTTGAGATTAAAGGTGATCAAGGGTCCAGATCCCTTCTCACGCTTCTCACCTTAACTCCTCTTCTCACACGATCCTTCGTCATATGTGTATTATATTTGAAACAAAAATCTGTTGCAAAAATATCCAAGGTCGCAATTGAATCACATTTGTGAGCTTCGAATGGCTCAAAATCGATTCTAAAGATCCCAGCATATTAAAAAAGGGTTGACTATGTGTGCAGAAAATTCGGCTACATAAGCTGTCCAAGGCATTGATACGGTTCCTACAAGACCAAATTTGCAATTTCAGAAGCATGCGTAACCAAATCAAACCAAACTAACGCAGCATATCCCATCTGGGGAGGTGATTGAGAAGGGTATGATGTATGCAAACCTGGCATCTATCCCACAAAGTAGAACAGTTGTTTCCTGATATCACTTACCTTACAGATTGGGCATGGCAAGGAGCATAGTCTTGCCCAGTGAGGGAAACGACTCTTACCGGGTTTAAGACGCTTACCAACAATCCATTTTGATGACAAATAATGTTGCATTGTAAGATAGTGAGGGTGATATCTCTTGTTGGTAAGCGTTAGGTAAACGGCCCTAGATTCTCACAAGCATATCAATCACATCATCTGTCTCCAAGCCCAGTCGTCCAAATTAACAAATTAAAAAGTCGAGTTATTAATTTGGCAACAAGTTGCAAGAAGTTTGTTGCTTGTGAACTAAAGCATAGTCTATCAAGTATTAGGCATTCAGACCTCAATTTGAATAAAGATGTAGCTGATAATGTTGCAAGAATGTAACTACACATGTTCGACAACCCGTTCGTTTATTTTGCCACCTTTGGAAGTCTACTAGCCACGGTCAGCCTCCAAGTCCTCTAATTACTGCTTGTTTGTGAAGAACTATCAAGGATGAGTAGCAGTTGCTGCTCATAACACGATGTCCCAAAGATCAAAAAACGAAATAGAACTCATGTAGAGGTAGGGTCTGGGAGGGTAAAATGTAGGCAAACCTTTCCTCTACCCGAAGGGGTAGAAAGACCATAGGGTCATTGGCCTAGCGGCACCTGGGGTTACTGATAGTGCACAACCTCCCAAGAGGTCAAAGGTTTAAACCTCACCAAAAAGTGAAAAGTGTGCGTGGATATTTGCCTTATACAAATATTATATATGCTTCAAGAAAAAGGGGGTAGAGAGGTTGTTTCCATGAAAACCACTGGCTTGCAAAACAAATAAATATAACAAGCAAGCAAGGTACAGGTGAGAATGTGTGCAAACAAACATACAGGCATCAGGGCATCAGGGAAACAGGTTACACAAACAAGGGGACATGAAATATAAAACAAAAGAAGCACAGTACATACTACATGCAACTACAATAACAAGAACATTTAAGACTAATGTACAGCAAATAGGTCACACAAGTAAAAAGCACTCTGGAGAAAAGTGATGTCGAGTAATAGTAGCGTGATACATCTGACATCAAGTGAAAATACAGAGAGAAAAAAACTGAAATGCATCGGTCAAGAAGGTTAATAACTTCTTGGGAAGTCCATATTTAAATCTGTGAAAATATAGGCTTATATAAAGATGGTAACAGAAAGGTGGAACCCATGTAAAAAGTGACCAACCTGAGAAATTCTGCAAGATGATCCACCAAATTTTATATGGATTCCCATTGGGGCATGGTCTTGAAATCATATAGACAGAATGATAATAAAAGGTCAACGAATCCAGGTGGATGGTGTTTTATTTGGGTAAAGTAAGAAAAAAAGACCATGTGAGGGTTGCAGTAAAAGTTTTAAGGCAATATAGTGCCCTTGTTTAGGACTCTAGGAATCTTGGGACTCTGTTCAAGGAAAGCTGGTGGTCTTTGGTACACAATTGATGCAGCTCGAATCAAAATCCCAGCAGTAAGACCCCAAATCATATACTTCTTACCACCCGTTTCATAGTCGAAGTAATGAACCAGATACCTATCTCCCATCCATTCTCTTTCTTCAGATCTTCGATTTTCATCCTGAACCAGTAAATTTGTTTTGATGCTTAGATGTCCAGAAAAAGAAATACGCCCTGCATTCACCTCCCCTAGTGGAGGTACAAACAGACTTTTGAGGTCTTTTTGACTTCAAAATGCATGAAAAGTTGAAAATGTTAAAGAAATTTTGGTAACCATATAAGACCTCATACAATATATTATATACAAACAAGTGTAGTTCATTTGCAACAAAACTGGAACCATTTTTTTAATCTAGAAAATAATAGGCCAAAAAATTGTTGACAACTAAAGTAAGAGGTTAAAACTAGGAGAATACCTTGAGAAACATGTCTAAAGGAGCATCAAAGACATCATCTACTTCGGCAATGTTGGGAGTTGGAGTGAATGCATTTTGATCAGAAAGTATGCCAATAACTGGAATTACTCTGAGAAGGTGCTGCAAAGATTGCAAAGTACAACATGATCCAGTCAAAGATTCACACATGAGATAAACCTAATAAATGTGAGCCAAACCCGCATAGTGTTCCACAAGATATAAATACCAAGGAATAAGGTTTGATCCTATTCATGGAGATTCCCCAAATACTCCATCCCAAAAATGGGAACAGTTGGAATTTTTTAGAAATTGGATGCAGTTAAATAATTCATGATCTGAATGAAAACTTCATTCTCGATACTACGAGAATTTTTTATGAAAGCCTTTTTCCCAATAGCATCCTAGTTTCAACCTCTAATAAATGGTTGTATTTCACTCTTCAACAAGTTTAGTAATGAGCATCGTGATATATTGGTTGCATCAGGGTTTCCACAATATATTAGGTATGTTCATGAGATTCATATCCAAGGTCCCACTTGATGTACTATACTATATACAAAGTTTCCTTTTTATACTAGTGTATTAGACATCCTTTCCAAACCCTAAACTTTATCACAGTATAAGAGATTAGATATGTATGTTACATGTGAGGAAGTTCAAGTGAAGTTGGGCATATAAGCACCCTGCAAACGCATGACAACTGCATATTAGACAGCCTAATAGGCATTCATGAAAGAAGGCAACTTGACAATTTGTCGTCTTTTTAGGGACATTAGTTAAAAATAAAAAGCCAGTCTTCTTACTTGAATATGTTATGATGCTTGGACCTTGTCTCATTGAGTTTAATTTAGGTTTCAAATTATTTGCCACTTTTATGGATGATAACTCACTAGTAATTTGCTTATACTTTTGATAAATCTTTTTTAAGTATATAATATTTATATATGGCGAATAAACTCACACACCCTCCTCGCTTTTAGTGAGGTTTGAACCCTTGACCTCGCGGGAGGCCAAAGGCCTAGATATAGCTAGGCCAAAAGCCCTCTGGTTAGTTTGATAAAATCTAGGTGTCAGATACATTTGATACTTATCTCAAAACTCAATTTTGTCAGTCAGATTAGGTCCATGCTTCCTAAAAGCTATGCTGTTAAAATCGTTATATATCGCCGATATATAGGATATCGGACTCTGGAAAAATATCGGTGGTGAAATATCGGTTCCGATAATATAGCCGATATTTATATTTCACCGAATTTTGATGGAAAAATGGGTCCAATATACCGATTTTCTCTAAGACAAATGTTTGGGCTTTTCTATTACATGTCGGGCTTAGTTTTTTGGGCCTCTTTATTTGGTCAACTAGTCAACACATATATTAAGTCTCACGCTTCTTCTATTCTCGGTTCTTCACAGTTCACGCTTCTTCTCTTCTCGGTTCTTTCACAGTTCACGCTTATTGTTTGCGATTAGCTCGTTTTTTAACACTTTTCCTATTTTGTTTTGTGAGACTTGTTTATGTGATGTTTTAATTTTGAAACTATATTTCTAAACTCTAATTAATGCATATGATATGTTTATGGATGCATACATATATAATATGTATATATATATACATATATAATATATATATATATATAATTCTAAGAAATATTATATTAACCGCTATTTTGGACCGATATATCTCTGATCTATCATCGATATAACCGAAATGTCGAATATCGGTCCTGGCCGATATTTTGTATTTTGATCGTAGTAACAGCATAGCCTAAAAGTACTGCTGCATGGAACAATCTTTGATGGATAGACACTCTTTCTTAAACATGAAGTGTTTAGAGGCTATCTGGCTCAAAGTACAGATCCAAATACAAGCCCTCGTCCAAGGATGTGTGAAATCTCGCATGAATTAGGTTCTTTAGCTCTATTCTAGCTACTTGAATCTCCTCCATCACATCAACCAAATTCCCCAAAAGAGAACTGGTCGTTTGAGTTTCCTGTGCCAAACTTGTAAAACCAACATGCCTCTGTGTTAACCCAACATCAAAGACACGCAAAAGCAGTTGAGCCATCCACATCTTTGAAGTTCTTGCTTATATTCATTTTATTTAATATATTAGAAAGGGACGTGCTCTAAATTACACCAGCAGTGACCATTAACTTTGAATCATGAGGACAAGGTAATTACGAACAATATCATGACGATTTTTGCAACTCTTCAGACTGTCTAAACCCCAAGTTGCATATCTTTGTGTACAGTCTGACAGAGTTGCTATTGATATCTTCTATTGCCTGCCTCCTTGAAGTCACTTTCTTAGGATTAACTTGGCGCTCTTGCATGTCCTTTGTGTTGTCCGAGAAGGGCTGGTGATGAATAAGTCGAACATTTAGTGAGTTAGGTGGTGAAAAGTTTAGCTACCACCCTTTAGCCTGTCGAATTCCAGAGGCAAGTGATTGCACACTTTTCAGTAACCACTTGCACTTCAGATGCATTAGCTGTAACTTAGCCTCCTCATGCATAGCTTTGTCCAAAAGCAATTTTGTTTATCTTAAATATTACTACCCAGATCTAAAATGATTCGACACTGAATTTCATCAGGAAGAAGCTGATATGTTTTAGACCTCTAAAACTGAACCAGAACATCAATCTCTATCGTTGGTTCCACAATTGTTGCTCAACCAACATCCAACAGGTTTAATTCCCCATCTAATATCTTAATGAATTCCTGCGATAGCAATTTCACAGACCCTCAACCCCAGGATATAGGGTTAACTGCGGTGACAGTAATGTGAATGTCGGTGGTGGTGGTGGCATGAACACCGGCTGAGGCAGCGGCAGTGGTGGCGGTGGCAGTTCCCTAAGATCATTGCTCAACCAAATTCTATTTCTGGTCGTCAACATAATAGAATTAGACGTGGATCTTTCAGATCCATTCAAGTCTTTTCTGGGTTTGGCCAACTTGTTTGGGTCTGGGCCAAAATAGAGAGTCAACAGATTGTAGGCTTACCAGAATTCTTATTTTCTATCTGAATCACGACCGATTCTTCTATTTGGGCCTTTGTACGATTCCAAGGAGGATCACACTGTGTTGGTGGAAGCACCATCGACCATGGCGCACGTGATGATGGAGAGAGCAGCAACGGCTCCGTATTGTCCCTCTCCATGGCCACACCCTGTTTTAGGGTTAGAAATGGTTTAACAGATGAACACCCGGTTATTGAGCGAAATTGACAAAAGAATCATCCACTTCAGATCCTCCCATTGTCTAAAAGCTCTCCTCTGATTCTCCCATGAAAACCATCGCAAGGCAACTCCTTCAAACGAACATGCTGAGACTTCAAGTTGCTCTTTGTTGTTCAAGCATTTCAAGGCACTTCTCATCTTGTAAAATACAACCATCGGGATTAGTGACACTGAAAGATGGAATTCCCTATTTGTTGCTTTCAAATGCCATGGATTGACTCGATTCACCCTCCCCCCTTCTTCTTTGCAACCTTAATCAGCCTGATCTGCTTCATCATCGTGTTCATAACCTCCATGGATCTCATGTTCGATTTCAGATCCGTTGGATAAGCCATGCTTCTAGCCGCCATCCACAATCTCACTTCTATGATACCAATTGATGCACTCAAATGCCCAAATTGACAGAACCGTAGGGTTTCATATGATTTACTACTAACAAAATGTATGACTACAAGAAAGGAAACCAACTTTCGAGAGGTTGGGGCTCTCCCAAGGCTCACGCCAATGAAATAACAAAATAGAATGCCTCTCCTCAAACCCCTACCCCCTATTTATACTAGGAGTGTCGAGACTCGATGAAACCTCGCATTGAATACTTGTACTATCTAAGAATTAGCCACTTGTACTTATATTCCCCAGCTTACTAAAATGAATTCTTAACCCTCAAGGTATAACTAAATCTCAAACTGACTACTGTAAGTGACTACAACTCTCAGTTCGATGCTCTATGAAACCAAGTAATTGTTCCTCCTGGCATCTTGCTCGATTTTTACATTTGGCGGTCTCACTAATGAGATTATGCACACCATTCAAGGTATGAACCTGAAAACTCTTGATCAAACGATGAAGTTGGCAAGGATTCTAGAGGGTGTTTATTATGCCCTTTGGGGTCTGGAGCCTCCCAAATCTCCCGAATCTCCTATGAAGGCCCCTAAATGCTTCAAGCTCTAGCCAAATCAATCAAAACACCATCGTTACTAATTCCGTGGTACCAACATCCTTACCTGCCCCAAAATTCCTAACTTCAGCCTCTGCAAATCAGTCCTCTTCTTCCACTTCCAACTTTTGAAAACCACCCATACTCCAACTAGTTCAAAAATCTTACTCCAAACCTACCAACTCCTCGAATCCTAACCAAACCAACCAAAACAAAATGAACCTATAAGGCAACTAACCAAGGAGTTCCAGGCCATAAATGCAAAAACAGTAAATTGTATAAGTTGATATGTCCTGATATTCAAGAAGAAATAGATGAAGGGGCATGAGTTTATTGATGAGAGGGAAGCAGGAACTTTCAACCAACAGCCTAATATGGCTCTGTCCATACATGCAATATTGGGTTCCTTTGGAATGCAAATGCTACAGATGATTGGGATGGTAAAAAACAAGTTTCCATGTTAACTGATAGTGGAAGCACAAACTTCATCAATCTAGACATAGCAAAGAAATTAGGCATCAAATTGACTCCAATTCACATAAGAAGGGTTTTCGTTGCTTATGGGTTTGAAATCCATGTCCTTTGTATGTTGTTACATATAGCACAGTTTGGTTTACCTTTCTATATAGTAGTGTTAGTATTTCCCCATTTAGATTTACTGATCTTATATATATTGTAATCTCCTTTAGAAAGAAATGTGACAAGAATTACCAAATTTGAGTAATAACATGGTATCAAAGCTGATGGAATGCTACATGTCGCCGGAACCCTAGTCGTCACCGTCGCCGGAACTCACCTAAACCCTAGCCGTTGTCGTCGCTGGAACTCGCCTAAACCCTAGTTGTAGTCGTTGCCTGAAACAGCTGCCCCCGTTGGCCTTCTTGTCCACATCTGCAGCTGTCAATGCTATCCACGTCAAGATCCACCATCTCCAAACCTGTCGCCGCACTCTGCCACCGTCGCCGGCACTGCCGTCCTGAATTTCCAGAATTCATTTCTCGGCTGTTGTCACCATTTTCCAAATCCACAATCGTGGATAAAACCAAAAGACTGAAGACTCCCCGTTTGGTTCCTTTCTTTTTCCCTTTCTCGTTTCTTTCCAGAACTTGACTTGTGAACAAGCCAATGAGAAGAGGTTCCAGCCTTTTATACATCTAAGAAAACCAGCATTGTGAGGGAACTAATTCCAGCCTTTCTTTTTTATATATAACAAGCTCACTAATGGCACCTACAGACAAAACTCAGGGTGCAACAACCTCTAGTGACTTCTCCATCCCGGGTATAATCAATTTTTCTGCCGTGTTAAAGGTTCCGATTAAACTTAACTCTACAAACTGGGCTCAATGGAGTATGTTTGTCCAAACCAGTCTCGAAAGTTTGGACAAAGATGATTATTTAATCTATGACCCTCTGAACCCTAAAACCCGGGAATGGAAACTGAACGATAGTGGTATCCGAATGGCTCTATGGAATGCAATGGAACCACAAGTCCTAAGTATTGCTCAGAATTATCCTACCACAAAGAAGATGTGGATCCACTTGGAGTCTTCCTTCTCAACCAAAGAATCTTTGTCTCACACTTATTCCGTGTTCGGCTCTTACCAAGAATCTTTGGAGTCTTCCTTCTCAACCAAAGAATCTTTGACTCCGATCTTACCAAGTACTATGCTAGACTATCAAAGCTATCAAAAGAGCTCCGAATTCTTTTCCTTGTCACTCCTGACGTTAAAGTTCAGGAGGAGGGGTAGCAAAAATGGATGTGATGACGTTCATTTCGAGATCGTCTGCCAAATATTCCAGTGCTCGTCCTCTACTACCGAGTCACTTAGCATCTCAGTCATTGGCATCAACGTATCATCTTGGCCGAGAAATATACTCAGGTCATACTCCATCGCAGCCATCCGGGACTGATGTATCCGTTTTTGCCTCTTCAAGTACCAGAAATATTGGAAAGGAAGGGTATAAGAAGAAGATCCAATGCTTTTACTGTAAGGAGTTTGGGCACACCAAGTATAATTGCCTGAATCGTCCTACTTCTGGTCCCGGATCTCAACCGCCACTTTGTCCTTTTCGAGCCCAGATAGCATCTGCATGAGATACCACCCCCACTAGCACTTTCCATGATGAAGATGTCTCTCGATTCCAGCATGGTCCTTCTAGCCAGGTTTCATGTACTCCTCGTGCTAGTATAGCACAGCCAGGTATACCTTCTACCTGTTTTTCAGCATGCTCACCATCATGGATTATGATTCGGGAGCCATAGATCATATGACTAGGAACAAAGACCTTATATCCAATCTCAATACTGATATACCCTAGACTCCAGTTCGACTTGCTAATAGATCCTCATGCCAAATTATGGGCATAGGATCCACTAGCAACTTGTCAAAACTAAACCTATCGTATGTTCTCTATGTTCCCACCTTTCCAGATAGTCTAATATATGTTAGCCAAATTACAAAAATGCATAATTGTTCAGTAACCTTTTTTCCAACACATTATGTCTTTCAAGAATTGGGGACGAACCGGCTGATTGGCACAAGTTTTGAATCTCAAGGTCTCTATCGTTTGTCTGGGTTGCGTTATGCAGCAGCACATCTTTGTGATTCTAGTACCAGGGAGGCTCACTATCGGCAAGGCCACCCTTCTTTGTCTGTTCTGAAGCAATTGCGACCATGTAATATAAATAGATAGGATATTTTCTGTAATTATATATATCTTGAACAAATCTTGTATTGATCATTATCATTATAACTGAAATTCTCTGTGCTAAGAGAATCTCTCTCTAGAATCTAAACCTTCTTTGCTTGCAATCTTGTGATTCATGAATGGCATATGACTACACCATTGATCCATACTTCTGCTCTTAACTAGTTTTGTTGTAAATCTTATGTTATTCCGCATTCTATACATTAGATTACAGTTGAATTACTAATTCTCAGATCTACAGGAACTTCCAATTTCAAGTAGTGTTCATAGACATGCACATATCTATATACATGACAATAGTATTTCAGGTAGTGTACATAGACATGAACCTATTTCAGATTCAACAAATAGACCCTGATTGTACTACCCCCTACATATAGGAAAATAGTATTCAACGGATACCTTATCTGTAACAGAAATGCTCAATCTACTTTGAGGTACAGATCATGTATGCATATACCTTATCCCCCTCATCACCCCACCTCCAGGTGAGATATATAAGATATATATACCGGTTGGTTTCAGTTTGATTCTGTTTGGCTTGGTATGGTTTATATACCTAAACATTAATCATGCTTATTGAAACGTACACTCAAGCCTATATAGCTCCATCCAATGGATCCTACATGCCATTTGTGGGGACACTGTTTATCAAAATCTACCTCAAGTACCATCTATCGCACCCACATATTAGATGGACTAAACAATGGACTAGAACAAGTAGTACTTCACAATTTTTGCACAAATGCAGATGGGTCACAAGAAGCAAGAGCTTTCAAGAACGTAGCTGGAAGTGGGGCACAGTAGAGTTAAAGTTAAGTGGTGATTTCCAGTACTAGAAAGATATAATAACTTTACTAGAAATAGACGAATAGTTGTCCATGCTACGGAAAAAACGACGAAGTAAATACAAACATATATGTTTAACATGTAAAAGTATACATATTTCTGAAATAATAAAATGTCAGGTTTGCACTTCAAAAGTCAAACTTGGAGTTTTAAGGTGATGAAAGTATCCATTAATCTATCATAGTATAGTTCTGCTGTTTTTTAATAGGCAAATAGCATGAAAATACAACATACTTTGCTCTTATTCCTATTTTGTATAATGTACTCCCAAAACCTTCATTTTCGTACCTCAAATGTGATATCTCAAACATTTGGACCAAAGTATGTTAGACAAAATAGGGATCGGACCAAAGCTACATTGCATTTTCATGCATTCTCATATGTAAGACATGTATCTAAATATGAAGGTTTTGAAAGTACGTTACATATAATAAGAATCGGAACAATGTATGTTGCAGGGAAAAAAGACATCGCATCTACCTTAGACAAGAATGGTTCAAGAATTGCCACTACATTTACAAGTGAAGGGTTGAGCCCTATCTCTTCTTTTGCTTCCCTTGTTGCTGTGTCAGCATCATCTACATCATCTTCCTCTGCTTTTCCTCCGGGCAATGAAACTTCACCTGCACTCACAGATACAAACACGCCATTTGTCATCAGCTTCAGTTAGAGAAAACTATTATTTGAACATCAGGCTAATTTCCAACACCAATATATAAATGTTCTATACATCGCTAAAATTGCATTATCGATATGAAATGTTCGTTTCTGTTGTATGACCAAGATTCAAACTTGAAAGTCCATGATTTCTATAAGTATTTGAAATATACTATGCACACTAACATTATCAATAGAGATGTAACACATGAAATCATCAAAAATCACTATACAAGATTTGTTAAACTTATCGTTGAATCCATCGAAGATCTATGTTCAACATATATCATGATATGTTGAGGATTTGCAAAACATAAAGTAGTGTCTTCTATTTTTTTTCTCCCCTCCTATGTTTTACTTTCAAATGAGTAAAATAGATTAAGGGTTGATATATATTTACTTTTGTCAAACTTTAGAATTTCTTCTCACAAAATCTTTTTCTCATAACTTTTTTATAACCGGGTCTCCTCACGAAAACAGCCTAGAGACTCCTCGAGGTGGAGATAAGGTATGTACATCATACCCTCCTAAGACCTACTTCATGTAGGATTCACTTGGTTCATTCGGTTTGGTCTGGTTTGGTCTTTATATATTCACTTTTGTAGGTTTCAACTGCATAATTGCTCTGAAATCTTGATTCATGGAGAACAAGAGATCATAGTCCCTCCAAAATTCTCAAAAAGACAACAAATATCTTTAGATGCCTGCATAGTTCTCAAAATCGACCCATTCATGATTGGAATCTTTTGATTTGATTTGACTTATGAAGCAAATGATGTGAATCTCATTAGGAAGTTTGAAATATGTCTTATTCACAATCATTTGTAGGTACATTCTTGAATCATTGTATAGGTTCATATTAGACGATTTTATGAGTTTTACCATGATTTCTTATCTTATTTATGATATTTCATGTATAATTCTATAGGCTTTGTCGGACTACAATTTGTTAGTAGCCATATGAAAAAAAAAAAATTTGTTAGTACTTTGTGAAAGTCGTAATAGACCACCAATGGGATAAAGCCAGACTCTCGTGACATACGAACATTTATTTTCGTTTTCACATCACTAGAATGATTACTTTCCGTCTTTCACATTCATTAATGATTCTCGACTCGATTTACGAATTGACAATCATGTATGCATGAATGATTGAATGTTGATGTTCATGTTATAAACATGCTATTTGCATAAAATTGGATTTTATCACTTCCCAACACTAATTGAATAAATTATTGCTCACAAAATGTTTTTGTCCCGAGATGATTCCACAAAGTTAATGGTGCTTAATGAGGAGGCATCATCATATAAACCCTCTGTAAGTTCCAATGAACCCTATCATGTCGGATGCCTCATTTATATAAAAATTATGTTTGGCAAACTAGTTGATAAGCTAGTTGTTAGCTGAAAAGCTAACACTAGCTGATACGATAGATGACAATGTAATATGACCAAAATACATTTTGAAAGATTAATTGGAAAAAATATAAGGTCATAATTGGAAAAAAGTGGTAAAAGAACTACTTGAAGTAGCTTTCCACAATGCTAGCTTACGTTGGATTGCCCATTGATCCGACAATGGAAGGAGATAGAAAAGATTGAGGGCTTATAATGCTATTGTCACATGCTTAACAAAATGGGTCACGGGCCAAATAAGAAATTTATGGATTGGATCATGAGAGTGGGTTTTGTATATATGTTAACGGTCAAAAGATGGGCCTTGGGGCTCTTCTTGAACCCAAAATTGTTTTTAATTATTTACATATTTCAGTTTTATAATAAATCGGAGTTATATATTTACTTTTTAATTAATTTGTGAAATACCGTTTACTGCCATTAACTGCCATATATATACTGGCCAAAATCCTCTCTCGTGGGTAATCTTCCTCCCTCCAGAAGATCTCTCAGGTTTTTCCTTCCATATCAGTTCCATGAATATATAGATTAAACCGGCCAGATTCAAGTTCCCGTGCAAAAACTTGAATAGATAGTTGTATCTAATTACAGACGCTCGAGACCATCGCACAAGTAGTGGCAAAATTCTGTATATGGACATTGCTACACAGGCCTTTATCATTTGTATATTATAGTATATTTATGACATATAAATACATATAGATACGCATTTATTCTTATATTCGCTTACTAACTTTTATACGAATTCTGTTTCAACATATATACTTACGTAAAGATTGGTTGGGGTTAACCTTGGTTCTAACAGTTTATGGCTGATAAAACGGGGCTATTTCAATAAGCTCAAAAGATAAGGTCGCTTATCTCGAGTTCAATTCGTGCAAAGTTACTATGAGTTCCTTTAAGGGTCATGCCCATTGATCAAGCCAAAAATTCGTCAATACCATGATAACAAAACAAATGTACTAAAACCTACAGCCAACATTGTGATACATCAAATATCCTCCAAGTTTTTACAACCCATAAACCCACCCAAGATAACTCAGAAACGACTAAAAAGAGCACAATCATATGTTATGCGCTGTTCTAAGAGACAGAAAAATGCAAATTGTTGATTACTAAAGAGAAGTAAATGTTTAATCCTGGAGAATATACACATGAACACAAACATACACATACTCAAGAAGAGTACCACTTTTTCAACATGCTTCTAAATCCTGCACAACACACAGACACACACTCACACTCTTAAGAGGGAAATCAAGTCAAAAAGGTCCCCAATTCTGCATTCTCAAAAAGTTAAAGCCTGTTACCCTATTCCACAGAGTCGAAAGACAAACGCATGTTAAAAATAACAAACTTCGCAAAGTCCCAATTAAGCAAATATAATACATTAAAGAGCAGGCGGTACCTGAATGAGTAGAGAGCCCAGAAGATCGTTTAGTAAGAATCACACGAAGACCATCACCATCATCGTTCTTCCCTTCAAAAAGGCAAATCAAAACAGCAGCTCTATTTGAGATAAATTTTTCCGGCGGCTGATCAGCGACAGAGGTCACGGATTCCGGAAAACCCACTTGAGAAACCCCCTTATCACCATCATCATCACCATCACCATCAAAACCCGGCGACGGCGGCCGCTTGTAGAGGCGAAGCTGCCGAGCTAACAGCGCTAGCCTGGATAAAGCCCCGTCGCTGTTGTTGATTGAAGTCATGTTCGTCAGTCTAGAGAGAGAAACAGGGAATAATGATGGTGACGTTATTGAGATTGACAAAGACGATACCTTTCTCGATAGCAAGAGCATGTATTCTGATTATGGTAGTACAATTGCTTACCCAATCGGAATTGAACTCAGTAGTCGGTAGAATGAGAGGATGTATTATTGGATAATCTTTTTTGGCAGAAATGGGATAGTTTGGTTTGCATAAATGTGTTTTGGATTTAATGGAATCGGTAAAAAAGAAAAAAAATTGATTTTTGAAGGAATTGGAATTAAATGTTGTTAGATTTTATCAATTATTTAGGGGTGTTTAGGATTGCTTATTTAAAACAACTTATGTTTTTTTATAAAATTGTTTATTAACTTATGTGGTATCAAATTGGAGTTTTGTAAAAAATGTTTGGATTAGCTTATAGCGGTGCCAAACTGCAATAAGCTGATAAGTTATTTTTTAGTGTTTGACATATTTTGTTTATATTTGTAAAATGACCAAAAAATACAGAGAGAAGATTGATGTTGTCATCTGGAGAAAGGAAAAGATTGAGATCGATGTTATCTGGAGGAAAAAAGATAGGTATAAAGGGTAATAGGATTAAAATGGTAAACTGGTAATAAGCAGTTTTTCATAAGTCAGAACGGATTAACTTATCAAAAACTGTTTATTACCGGTTTGACACCGGTATAAGCAGTTTTCTTTTTTCTTATCCAAACACTAGGTATTAACTTATCACCGGTACCAAACTGAAATAAGTCAATAAGCAGATAAAATAAGCAATCTCAAACACTCCCTTAGTTGGCATAATTGAAATAGAATCTGTTAAAATAATTAGAATCTATTTCTATGGTTCACAGAATGTATCTTTGAAATTTAAATAAATTCTGGTAAATGACTAAAATAGTTTATGATAAATTAATTTTTAAACTAAAAATACTTTAATATAATAATTATTAATTACTTTAATTTTTTTAATTAAAAATACTTTAATAAATAATTATTGAATATTTTAATGTGTAAAACAATATCAAAATACACAACGCAAATATAATCATAAACTAAATAACGTTACTCAATTGATATTAAAATTGTTTCAAAATCCATCAAACATGTTCAAAATAATTACATGTCACCATCATTAAACAATCATACATATGATGCCAAAATACCAAAGCATATTTAAATACATGTTCCAAAAGCCATTAAGCATCATAGTTCTCAAAAAAGAGTTAAACCATCAAGCACAATCATTCTTGTAAAATATACCTCACAAATTCTTCTCGAGTTTCTTCTTTATAGTTCAAAAAGCTTGACAAGGATTCAGGTTCACGTGTTATTTTTCTCGGTGCTTAAACTTTTCCATTGAGCAAGATTCATTTTGGCAAGTTTAGAACCAACCATGGAAGTCTATTCATGCAAATCCATCTCAACTTACACCAACTTGTCTAATGTTTTTGAAAGTCTATCTCCAAGTATGACAACAACATTATTTATTGCATCAACAAGAGGATCCTCTCAACTAGGGGTGCTCATGGGTTGGGTTGATAGGGTTGAAGGCATTTGAACAACCCAACCCAATGCTTACGGTTTGAAAAAATCTTAACCCAACCCAACCCAACCCGTACGGGTTGATCGGGTTGATACTTTGGTACATTAAAATATTCTTCTAAACTTGAATATGTTATTTCTTTACTCATAATTTCTTTTTCATCATCAACCATTTGATACAACTTATCCCTACTTCTTACGTATATCACATTCAGTTAATTTTCTCAATTTACATATATATGTTCAGTTACTGAACATATATACGAATGAGTTATATAGAGATGTGAATAGATTGAAAATATGTGTATATGAACAGTGATAGGATCGATTAACTTAGTTCTTATATTAACCCAATACTCTAAATGATCTATATGACAAACACAGTGYAGCGGAAACAAAGCAAGAATCAAATAGAGCAATGAATCAAGAACAATGAAGAACAAGCAGACAATGAATAATAAGAACACACGAGAAAGGCTTCAAATGTATTTCAATTGAATTGAAATTTAGACGATTACAATCTTGGAAGCGGCGCTGATTACAAAGGAAGAAGCTACTATTTATACTATTTCCTAACCGCTTGTCTGACAAGACCTAGACGTGTGAAACGATCCAGGCCGTCCAAAAAACGCGGATTACAAAAGTAGTAACGTGAGAAGCACGAATAGCTAACTAACCTAAGTAAAATAGCAAAGAACTATACCACAAAAGATATTGTTGCAGACCATCTGTGAGTCATCTTAGAGGCTCTGCTGAATGTAACTTGAAAGCACTTGATTCTTGAGGATCTTCTTCCAGAACCTCCGTGATAGACTGCAGAGGTTCTTGTCGTCTTTTGACTTGTACGTTGAACTTCTGTTTATGGTCCTCTATGATCTTCTGTGGTAGGCATCTTCTGTCGACACTTGCMGAAATTACTTTTTCAATACTTTTACATTTGAATGAAATGAGAGCTAACAATCTCTCCCTAAGTATGAAAAAGTAAACCTTGAAAATTAAATGCAAGACATGACTTAAATTTGAAGAATTACAAAAGGAGATAATAGATCATCCTCTGAAAAGAATTACATAAAGAAATGAATTACAAAACTGAAATACAAAATTGTGAAGCTTAGGCCAAAAGCTGGTGCAGAAGGTTATCAGACTGCAGATTCTGGAAAATCGTCTACCGTGTATAGCAAGTCAGCTTTGATCGTTCTGTAGACATTGAAGATCCATTCTCTGAAGTTGATTTGCATTTTAATCGCCTTCAAGATGGGAGACACTTCACCCGTTCTGAGATGTCCTCTGTCCACCTCTATCGCCGCTCTTTTGAAAATCCATTTTAACGTCTCTATTGAGTATTTGTGGGACTCTGTTGGGTCATAGAACCTTATGATATCATCCTTATCCAAATACACAAACCCAAAAATGGGGTTGTGGATAATGGAGTTTGGAGGATACCTAAGTACCCAGCCTGCTATATGGAGGAGAGAGATTTAGATTCTTCTGCACTAACATTATTGCCAGCTCGAAGTCCTTCTGGCTGTAATACCTCACTTGAGTGCGCATGACTTCTATCAGCCTTCTGCGATATTTGATAGCTGGACCTCCTCTCCATGTAGATGTTGAGAATCTTGTGCATATAGATGACATCAAACACGCAGAGGTTGTGAAGGTCAGCATCTGTGAAAGTGTAGAGATTGCCATCTTCTCTCCTCACGACATACTAAGTGTAGAGCACAATCTTCTTTAGCAAGGTCCTTGGTGAAATTGTCACCAATGAAGTAATCATGTACTCTGAGAAGACCTGCTCACGAGGCCTTATTAACTTTGAGAACTTGAATTTTGCTGCGGCAGAGGGGATCCCAGTAAGCTCCGGATCATATGGGGGTTCTGTGTCTATCGCAGAGTACTTCCATACCAGAACTTCTTCTAAAGTAGTAACGGGCTCTGTTCTGACTAGAGGTATGGGAATCCTACTCATGGATTCAAATATTTCAGACACCCTACCGGCTGTAGAAGCCTCTGGCACCTTGAACTCTTTTTCTTCCAAAATTGGCCTCTGAGTCGATCCCTCTGCAAGGATTGGTTTGACAGTTCCTTGCAGAGCATCAAACGTACCCGTGGACGTTTCTTGGACTTGTGGGAACATCGATGACGTGCCTTCTCCTTCTCTGTGGGGCATTGGAAATCTGCCCTTCTTTGCTTGAGCCTCTGCCAGATATATTTTTAACACTTTGAGGAGCTCAGGGTCATCGGCATACTCCTTTTCATCAATTTCCTTGGGGGTCTCTGTGCTTGACGACGACCCCTTCTGTGGAGACTCTACAACTTTGGCCTTTCCTTTGCCTTTAGGCTCTGGAGCCTTTTCCTTGCCTTTTGCAGCTGTAGGTTCCCCAATTTTGACACCTCTGGCAGGAGTCTTCTTTGCTTCTGAGGCTTTCTTCTTGTCCTTCTTCTCCCCCTCATGACGATCATGGTCATCACCTTCTTGATCGTCATGGTTCGTTTTGGCTTCT
>NC_037534.1:13029118-13031184 GCF_001531365.2 Cynara cardunculus var. scolymus | reverse complement strand
CTTGATCTCGTCTCTGAATGAAGAGTAATTCGTGTAGCCCGCAGAGACAAGATCAGCAGCAAATTGGGCGGCCATCTCTGTAAGCTCAGTCTTCAGCGWCTTGATCRAAGAAGGGTTGAGTGTCATGGCTTGGAAGGCCTCTGCAAGGTCTTCCTTTTGAAGGACAGAGCTCTGAAGAGTTGAGAGGGTTGACTTGAGTTCTGCTGTTGTTGACGTCAACTCCTTCATAGCCTCTGTGATTGGCGAGAGGTCCTGTGGCACCATGTGGGAGACAAATAAGCTTTTCAACTCATCTATCTTTTGGAATATTTCTGTGGCAAAGGTTTGAAGCTCCCCCTTTGTCACATACTTATCCTGGGAACCTAAATCATCAACACATGGTGATTTAGTAGCCTCGGAGCGTGAGGCGCCCTCTGTGGCTGGTATGTCGTAACCAACATAGGGACTTCCACCAGATCTTCGAGCATCTCCCATAGGAGTGCCTACCGGTGTTCTGTAGATCTTTTGCCCTGTAGGTTCAAAGCCTAACATGGTAGATTGATCTAGTGGAGACATAGGGCGTTCTAGACCCTTTGTCTCTGTGGTCCTTACCTGTGCCTCTGAAGCACGTTCTGGATGTTCACTCGTGTGAGGAGAGGCAACAGATGCCTCTCTTGGTTCTGTCGAGTCCATGGGCGAAGGGACTCTTGTCGTAAAACCTTCATCCTTTTGGGAGGGTGAAGGAGTTGTATGAGGTTGCCCAGGTGTGCGTTCCACAGAGGACGAAAGAATGTCCTCTGTGGGGATGGTTTGGGTAGGAATCGGCATGTGTGTGCCTTCTTCAATAGAGGTTCCCTCTAGAACAGGGCCTCTAGACATGTGGGTTACACTGGGAGTTGGGCTTTGTTGTGTGCCTTGGGCATCTTTTTCACCCTCACCTATGTCTTCTTCTTCATCTTCGTTGTCTAATACGACTTCTGTCCCCAACTTGGAAGAGTCAAGAGGTTCTTTAAATTTCTTTTGGATTTTGGAAATAACCTCCTCTATTTGTTCTGTTGGGGAGACATCAAGAACAATTTTGCGCAACCTTCTGCGCTTTGGAGTAGGAGTGGCCTCTGCCGGGCTCTCTTCTGCTGCGGCCTCTTCAATCACAGGCTCTGTGGCTACTTGTTTTGTGACCATAGGCTCTGTTGGTTGAGCCTTCTTAGTTTTCTTCTTCTTGGTCTTTGGCAGAGGTCCACTTGGGCCTTCTTCTTCTGCGGGCCTCTTTTTCCCTTTCTTTGTCACAGGAGAGTCGATACCCTTCTGTGTCTTCTTGGCCTTCTTGGTTGGGGGACTTGGGATTCTAGAGGGTTCCTCACTCACCTTTCCAGCCTCTGCAGGCTCCTCCCGTCTTCCCTCAACCCTCATTTTCTTAATCTTTTCTCCTAGAGGGACTCCTATGCGTGGAGGGGTCTCAGGGACCGGTTCTGGTCGCCTGAATCCACGTCTGTAAGATTTTCTCTCTGCATGGCTTAGGAACCTGAGCATGGCTCTTGATAGTGGCCTGGGGCTTTTGTACCCTTGCTCATGCTCTATGGGGTGAAACTCCTTGAGTGGATAGAGCCTTGCATTCGGCTCCACAGAAGGGAGTTTCGCAGCTAGCAGATCACCAAAAACCAGACCAAGGAAACGTTGAAGGATGAGGTTGGGTTGATTCATGTCTTCCTTGGCCTTTTATTGGGAAGACGCACGATTGATGACGTGCGCCCCCTTTATTCTGACACGCGCGTGTAGGTTCTAACCCTTATCCACATAACCACGTGCACCATACCAATAGACAAGAACTATTAAGAGAATTCTGTCAGATGCCTAAGGGTAACAGAGCCTCTGTGATATGTGCCGGGCCTTCTTATAAGCTTACACCTTTAATTACCTAAATAGTTTGAAAATCCACAGAGAGATGAGTGTTTGCTCAGCTCAAACTTACAGAGCCTCTGTTAGAAGCGCCAGAGGTTCTGATGAGTTGACCTCTGAGAACAAGACACTTCAAAAGTTTTGACACCTTCTGTGGTTTAATGTTCATAAACAAAACTCCCCCTCTGAGC
>NC_037534.1:13026242-13027720 GCF_001531365.2 Cynara cardunculus var. scolymus | reverse complement strand
GTACCTCTATGAAACCCATTGGAAGTAAGAAAGTATGATAAGCGATCATACCATGCTCTGGGAGCCTGCTTGAGACCGTACAGAGCCTTGTCTAAGAAGTAGACGTGGTTGGGATACTTATCACTCTCGAACCCTGGGGGTTGCTTGACATATGCCTCCTCTTTGAGCTTACCATTTAGAAAGGCTGATTTGACATCCATTTGGAATACCTTGAACCCTATGTGAGCTGCAAAAGCTAGAAAGATATGAATAGCTTCTAGTCTTGCTACAGGAGCAAAGGTTTCTTCATAGTCAATGCCTTCTTCCTGGCAATACCCTTTGGCAACTAGCCTTGCTTTGTTCTTTACCACCACCCTTTGCTCATCCTTCTTGTTGCGGAAAACCTACTTGGTGCCAATAGCAAGTTTCCCAGCTGGCAGAGGTACGAGTGTCCAAACCTGATTTCTGTCAAATTGAACTAACTCGTCTTGCATAGCATCAACCCAGAAGGTGTCTGCCAGAGCCTCTGCAACTGTTTTGGGTTCAATTTCGCTTACATAACAAGTAAATAAGCAAAAATTCGTCGTTGCTCGCGTCCTTACACCCGCAGAAGGTTCTCTTATGATTTGAGATTGGGGATGGCTTTGGGTCCACTTGTTAACATGCTGTGGTGGAACAGAGAGCACAGTTTCTTGTTCAGTTTGAAGATGAGGTGGAGATGCAGAGTCTTGATTAGGTTCTTGAGCTTCATTGGAGGATGAGATTGGAGGACTTTCATTTATTGGAGCAGCTTCTGGTGGAGACGCTTCTTGGGAAGAGGTCACAGAGAATGAAGGGAGGAGAGCTTCCTCTGTGAGAGGTGTTGTGGAAGGACTTGCTCTGGATGCTTGATCTGAATGAACAACTTCTGTAGAGGATCTTTCTGGTTCCTTATCATCTTCGTACCACTCTACAAAAAGTTGCTCGAGGTCTGGGGTGATTGTAGCATTCGGCGATTTGTCGGCTTGAATTTTCAACTCTTCTGTGAACTTGTCCTTTGTCACTTGAAAAGAATCATCAAATTTGACATTTGTRCTAACAACCACGATTTGAGTCCTGGGGATGTAGGCTCTGTATGTAGCAGTATCCCACACATAACCAATGAAGATTGCATCATCCCCTTTGGGCTCAAATTTTCCCACAGCCTCTCTGTCATTAAGCACGAAGCATTTACAACCAAACACATGGAAGAACTTGATGTTTGACCTTCTATTATATAGAAGTTGATAGGGGGTCTTCTCCAAGCGTTTCATCACCAAGGACCGGTTTTGAGTGTAGCAAGCGGCAGAGACAGCTTCTGCCCAAAAAGATAGTGGCAGCCCAGAGGCATTCAGCATCATTCTGGCAGCTTCGTGAAGCGTCTTGTTCTTCCTCTCTACTACTCCATTCTGTTGCGGAGTCCTTGGGGCTGAGAAGTTGTAAGTAATTCCCACAGAGGCTAGGTACTCTTCGATCACAGA
>NC_037534.1:13019263-13021997 GCF_001531365.2 Cynara cardunculus var. scolymus | reverse complement strand
GTTGGGTTGAGTTCAAATAATAGTAACCCAATATCAACCCAATACCTACGGTTTGACAATTTTACAACTCGATTAGACATCGAATTGCTTCAGGTTGGGTTATTTCGCGTTGGGTTGGGTTGATCGGGTTGGTTGGGTTGGTCGGGTTTTTGAGCACCCCTACTCTCAACCCTTGCGTTTCCTACTACCTTGAGATGTTCACTCTTAGGGATGCTCAAAAACCTGATGAACCCGATCAACCCAACCCGATTTTTTTAGAAAAAAACTAACCTGAGGTAACCCGAGGGTTGATTGATTAAAAAATTAAGTAACCCGACTCTATTGGGTTGAAATCGATTTAGGCCCAATGGATACCAACCCAACCCGATGACCCGATTGGAAGCAACAAAACACACGGGAACGGGGAACCCTCTTATTTAACCTAGCTACTCTGCTCCTTCCTAAACTCAAATCAAACACAATACAATAGAGTAGCAGCGGCCAATAAGCGAGACTGCGACTCTGCGAGAGCAACACATCGATTGACAGCCTTCGGCCAGCGAGCGAGACTGCGAGAGCAACACATCGAGTAGAAGTTGTGTGTGAGTTGCGACTTGCGACACAGCCTTCGATACATCGATTTACATCCTTGAGCCATCAGTTGTGTGTGTGAGTTGCGACTTGAGACACAGCCTTGCGACACAGCCTTCGATACATCGATTTACATCCTTGAGCCAGCCTTCGATTTACACAGATAAGGTAACACAACACAACCTTCGATTTACACAGCTTTCTTATCGATTTACATAGCTTTACATAGAGCTTTACATACCTTCGATTTACAGTTAGACAACTTTCTTATCGATTTACATACCTTCGATTTACAGTTTTACAACCTCAATTAGTATGAAAGTGGGCTTGGTTGTAACATGTTTTACAGTCTGTATTCTGTTTTACAGCTCGATTTACAGTCTGTATTCTGTTTTATAGCTCGATTTACAGTTTTACAGTCTGTATTCTGTAACATGAGTTCATAGTTTATTTATAGTTTTTTTAACCTTATCGATTTACATAGCTTTACATAGCTTTAATGTACCTCACATATTACAGTCTGTATTCTATTTTACAGCTCGATTTACAGTTTTACAATCTGTATTCTGTAACATGAGTTCATAGTTTATTTAATGTACCTCAAATGGCAACCTTTTAGTGTTGTTGACGGTGAAGGGTTTAGAGAGCTTCTTCAAAGCTTGCAACATAAGTTTGATGTCCCTGGTAGAATGACTGTTAGTAGGGATATATTCAAGTTGTTTTGTGAGGAGTGTGTTAAGTTGAAGAAAGAGTTAACTAAGGATGGACAAAGAGTATGTTTAACCACCGATTGTTGGACTTCTTGTACTCAAATGGCTTACATGTGCCTAACAGCACATTATATTGATAGTGATTGGCATTTGCATAAAAAAATTATAATTTTTTTGTCAAATTGCAAATCACAAGGGCGAGACAATTGGTAAGGTTATAGAGACTCGTTTACTTGGTTGGGGATTAGAAAAGGTTCTTAGTGTGACTGTTGATAATGCATCTGCCAATGATGTGGCTGTTGGTTATGTAAAGAAAAGGATTAATGCATGGAAAGGCTCGGTTCTTGATGGTAAGTTCATCCATTTCAGATGTGGTGCTCACATACTAAATTTAATTGTGGGTGATGGGTTGAAGGAGTTGCATGATTTAATCGCTGCCATTCGTAATAGTGTAAGATACATCCGGTCATCTCCTTCAAGGTTACAAAAGTTCAATGCTTGTGTTGAAAGGGAAAAGATTACGTACAAGGGTGGCTTGGTCTTAGATGTGCCTACAAGATGGAACTCAACTTTTATGATGTTAGACATGGCACTTAAATTTGAAAAGGCTTTTGCAAGTTATGAGGAAGAAGATCATAAGTACTTGAGTCACTTTCTAGAGAATGAGAATGGGAAAAAGAGAGTTGGACCACCTAAGAGTATTGATTGGAAGTGTGTTTCGGCTTTTGTTAAATTTCTCTCTACTTTCTATGAAGTTACTTAAAATTTAGTGCCACTTTGCATGTAACTTCTAACAACTTCTATCATGAGATTTGTGAGATCCATACACACTTGAATTCTTTGTGTGAAAGTAATGATTCTATATTGTATACCATGGCCAAGAAGATGAAGACTAAGTTTGAGAAATACTAGGGGGATCCAGATAACATCAATCTGATGTTGCTTTTGTCTGTTGTACTCGATCCTAGGTACAAGATGAAATATTTCAAGTTTCTTTTTGAGTGCCTTTATGATAGTCAAACTGTTGCCAAGATTACTGTGAAGGTGGAAGAAATCCTTAACGAGTTATTTGAATACTACAATGTTGAGTTTGGGGGTGGTGAATCAAAGGTTAGTTATATGTGTAAATTGTTTTATTTTATTATGCATTTTAATACGTTCATGTTGTTTACTTCTTGTTTTTATCTTCAATATGTATAGGTTGCCAAAAATGACTCAATGAAGAGCAATGAAACTCATAAGAGGTCATTATTGGAAAGTTATATGCAAAAACAAGTATTGCAAGTGCCGGAGAAAATGAACGATCTTCAAAGATATTTGGTTGAAGAATCTCTCAATCCAACAACTACCGGATTTGATATTTTACTATGGTGGAAAGCAAATGCTAGTAGGTATGTCATTTTATCTATGATTGCAAAGGATGTTCTTGCCATTCCCGTGTCTACGGTTGCTTC
>NC_037534.1:12999282-13018868 GCF_001531365.2 Cynara cardunculus var. scolymus | reverse complement strand
TCGTATTTCAAAGGAAAGTTTCCTTTATTTTTATGTGATTTTACATTGTTTAAACATAACTCGATCAACCCGATCAACCCGAACGGGTTGGGTTGGGTTGGGTTGAACTTTTGTGTGGGTTGGGTCGGGTTGGGTTGAAAATTTTCAAACCGCCAACATTGGGTTGGGTTGTTAAAACGACTTCAAACCGATCAACCCGGGCCGTGAGCACCCCTATTCACTCTTGACTTGGCATTTAGCTATCTTCTGTCGGATAGTCCATGTTTTCATCAGATCGTTGTTCTTCACTAGGCATCTGGCTATCTTTCATATCAGCATTTTCTTCTAAACCGTCAGTCTCTTGCTTGATTTTCTTGAGCACGATCTTTCCAAAAACATAAGACAAGTCTTCATAATGAGGAAATGGTTTGTTTCTCCATTTTTGAAGCTTCTTTGTGTACCTAAATTTGTAAAAGAGATAGAAACCTTGAAAAAACAATTCTTAACATGGTAATATGTAATACATAGTAATATGTATCTGCAGGTAAGACTCCCAAACCGATGCCTCGGCAGTCATACACATTTTAGAATTATCGTAACCAAAACCACTTGTGTTCGTACCATATAACATATCATGTACGATTTATCAGTCTTTTTTCATGGTCTTTGTTCTTGACTCGATGTGTGATTTACCTAATATATTAGAATAAGGAAGCAACACTTTCAATGTTTGTTCCAAATGTTGCAAATATCCGGAGTTAAAGTCATTATCAGCTTTATATCCTCCAACATTGACCATATTCACCAATGTATCAACAAGTTTGCCGTCTTCAAATTTTGGCCAATTTCGGTACTTACAGCCATTGTTTTTATGTCATACCTAATATTAAAGATCAAATTGTACCATTAAATTTAACAACGATAAAAACCAAATTGTACCATTAAAATTAATAACGATAAAGATCATATTGTACCATTAAAATTAATAACAATAAAGATCAAATTGTACTATTACAAACCATAAAAATGAAATTGTACTATTATAAACCATAAAAATTAAGCAGAAGCATTCCAGTCATTAAACATACTTTGGGTCAAATTATTTATATATTCACTCCACTCGGTAGAAGCACCTACGGAAGTGATATTATTCTCATTTCGGTGTTCAGTGTCTTCGGCTTTATTCGAGCAATTTATGTTTTCAAACAGATCAATAGGCATTTCTTGTCTTATAAAATTCTGAAGAAGACAACATGTCATTATGACCTTAACTTTCAGTTCAACAGGGTAGTACAAATTATCTTTTAAAATCCCCCCGCCTTGCTTTCAAAATACCGAAGCATCGTTCTATAACATTTATTGCAGAAGAATGTCTCATGTTGAAAATTTCTTTTGGTGTAGTTGGTTGGTGTATCACGCCACTCATTTAAATGATACATTTGAGTTCTATAAGGGTGCGTTTGGTGCGCAGATAGGACAGGACGGGACAGGACGGGACGGGACAGGACGGGACAGTTGTTCAGCGTTTGGTAATACATGACAGAACTGGTTAAAATGACCAATTTACCCTCAGTGAGATGTTTAGTGTTTTTTCACCAAAATCAATCTTGAATTCCCCACATCAATCCAAGTTCATTTTTTGCCTAAAAAAATCTACAGCAACGGCCAAATCTACCACTATTTTTACATGTAGACGATGCATTTGATTTGGATGTTAAACAATTGCACCTAGTTTCAACTTATTCGTCTAACTTGATCTTAGGGGCCATTGATGTGTTCACTACTCACAAATAAGCTGCTGTGTTCACTACCAAATTCGACCAAGGAAAGGAATCAAGAAAATCTACTACAAACAGTAGGCAAAATCGATTTATCAATCGATTTATCAATCGAGACGGTGGATGCTGTGAAGAAATCGATGCTATGAAGAAGACGACTAAACAGTAGGCAAAATCCAAACACCCGGTTCATGATTCAACTAAAAATACAAAATCAATAAAAAAATCATTTCGAATTTCATCAAATATAACAAACCCCCAGTTCGTGAAATCCAAATAGAACACATAGAAGACACTGGTAATCGAGAAGCAGCCGTAGATTACGCAGGTGAAAAACCTCGATTGGATATGGAGAGAAGAGAAGCTTACCATCGATTGGAACAGTGGAGAAGAGAAGAACGCCGATCGGAACTCGTAGACGATGTTCGCCGTCGATGGTCGCCGTTGATGATGTCGTCGACGGTCGCCGTCGATGATGCCGTCGATGGTCGCCGTTGATGAAGGAAGCGATGGAGGCAGGAACGATGGAGGCAGTGTGTCTGGTCTTGTGAAGCAGCCGATGTAGGGGAAAAAGGGTAATGAGGGAAAAATGTTTGTGTTCCACTTAGTTCTAGGGGTAAAGGCAGAACTCGCGTGTCCCATCTTTGTTCTACCTAGTTCTACTTAGTTCCATATTAAGCCACACCAAACGTAGGACAAACGTGTTCTGTCCTGTCCTGTCCCACCCTGTCCAGCGTACCAAACGCACCCTAAGGGGCAAGAAAACAATCTCCATTTGTATACCCACCATTTACCAAGTAATAATGCGGCCTTCGCACCTTCAACCCATGGAGCCTAGGAGGAGCATCTCGAAGGACTCAACTATCAGCCGTTGACCCCTCCCATCCTGCCAAGACATAGATAAACTGCATATTTTGTTAACACACCCCTAACACGTTTATGGCAATATCATTCTTTCGTGTTCTATATCTAGGTTTGTCTTCGAGTGACACTAGACACTTTATGTACGTTCCATATAAAGCACCTAGACAATTCTAGAACCAAGAAAAAGAAAACATTTGTTACACATATTTAATTTACTACGTGGACACAAAAAAAAGTTATAATTATATTTACCTTGAACTTTTTCCATCTTCGATCAGTAGAGTCCTCAAGAACAGGTTCATGTTTCTTAAGTAAATGTGGATGCAAACTATTAACCGCGTTGCAAACTCGAGTAAATAGCTGATAACTCTCATTTTGTGAGAGTTATTTGTTGTTCAATGCCTCTATTTTATTGTATATTTGGTACACATTTTGCTCCTATCCTGTATTTTTTTGGTCCAAAATATGTTAAGAGGTGATGAAAGTTCAAGAATTTAATTATTTTTTAAAAAACCCATTGCTGTTAGTAAACTGCCCACTTTCTGCTCGCATTCATCCTATGGCGTATTTGCATCTAGATGGATTTGAACAAAGTTCAGATATTAACTCTCTTGGGTATTAATGAGATTTAATTCTAAGTTCAGATCAAAACATTGAGTTACTTGGAAGAATGGGCCTGATTGAGCTATAAAAAGACAATAAAGTACTCCTACCATTATTTTAATATAAAAGTCTTCTTTTCATAATTTTAATGGTTAGAGTACTTTACCTTTTGCAACATTTCAAGGAAAAGTGACAAGGCCAAATATAAAGTAGACATGTGGTGATGGGAGGTCCTTACCCTCTAGACGTTGAAGATTTTCTTCCTTTCGGCGAAGAGTTTGTTTGGTCCTCACTTTTCCCTATATATTGAAGTTTTTCTCTCATTTGGAAGAGATCCACTCCATCAACAATTTAGCTAAGCAACCTTGGAGCATTCTCTCAAGCTCTACAACAGTAGAGCAAGTTTAATTTCTGCTTGTAATTTTATTTTCGTACTTAGTATTTAATTCTCGCCACTGTGTATTGTATGCCCTTTGTGGGCAACATTTTAAGTATTATTTTCAGTTCAAGTATTTCTTATGCATTTTTCTTCTTATGTTTCCTTTATGTCTTATAATTTTATTATGAGCTAAGCATCCCTTTGGATGTGGGTGTGAGTCAAGCTTAAGAATTTACAGGCACACTTGGGTGTTGCCATTTTTTTTTGATTCTTAAGCTTGGTCATTTAACTCGGGACTTAAGCTCAACGCAGATAAGCTGATCACTTTGAAGTGTTAATATTAGATCCTTGATCCAGAGATGGACAGATCTGAAATACGACTTAGATGATGCACAAAGATTTGAGAAAGTCTTTGATAATCACACAGAGATGCGGGTTTTGCATGTTTTTAGCTTATGTTCATATATTAGTCGAGTTTATACTACAATACGTTGTGAGTATAAATATTCAGGCTAGTGGAACCAGATATCTTTTTATCTAGTAGCTATTTCGGCAAGTTTAAGATTGGTAAAACTGGACGTTTTGTGGGCACAGTATATAAGAATTCACTTTCGAGAGATAGGAATTCTTATAGAAGTCCCATGAGTTTCTGACCAAATTGTTCCTGCAATATTCTTAAGTAAAGCTTACACCCATACCCATCTTTTAATATTAAAGGTTTATTTCGTATTTCAATTTTCTCAACCCGAAGCATGTTCAAGAAGTTCATGAAAGTCTCTGATTCTCAGTAAGTCCAGTCCCTGTGGAAACGATCTTGGTACTATACCACTCTATTACTTGAAGCGATCATAGTGTCAGCGTGCACTTGCACCGCCACTTTGGGGACTTTGTGCCCACTGTGTGCACACTTATGATTTTAGCACCACCAAGTTTTTGGCGCCGTTGCCGGGGACTGGCGCGATTTTTATCCTGAGATATTGATTTTCATTAGAGCCTTGGTCAGTTGTTTCATTCGATTTTCCTGTGTTGTATGCCACTGCTACAATACGGTGATCTTTTACCTCTTGATCTTGAGTTAGAAAGAACAATTAGGAGACGAATAAGAGGTAGAAATAATCGGCGAAATCCCAACCGTACCATGGGGGATAATCCACCTCCTCGGGAAGCCACGGTTAATATTGCCGATGAAAAAAATAGAGGCATACGGGACTACGCAACTCCCGAATTTGGTCAATTGGCCTCAGGAATTGGTAGGCCCGAAATGACAGCAACATCTTTTGAACCCAAGCCGGTTATGTTTCAAATGATTTCCGTTATGGGTCAGTTTGGGGGATTATCTTCGGAAGATCCGCACTCTCATTTGAAACTTTTATAGAAATGACGGATCATTTTAAAATTCCCGGAGTTACTCAATAGGCCTTACGCTTGACGCTTTTTCTTTATACATTGAAGGATAGAGCTAGAACATTGCTAAATTCCCAACCACCAAACTCGATCCTTACTTGGAATGATTTGACGGAAAAACTTCTAAAAAAATACTTTCCTCCGACAAGGAATGTAAAGATTAGAAATGAAATTATGACGTTTCGTCAAGAAGAAGATGAAGCGGTATTGGATGCATGGGAGAGATTCAAGGACCTTCTTAGGAAGTGTCTTCACCACAGAATCCCTCATTGTATTCAATTGGAAACCTTTTATAATGGACTTTCTAGTGCCGCTAAGATTATTCTTGACGCAACGGCCGGTGGCGCTTTTACAGCTAAAACTTACAACGAGGGGTATGACATTTTGGAACGAATTTCTAATAATAATACTGAATGGTTTAACCCTCGTGCTGTAATTTCTAAATCTGCCTCGGGCATTCATGAGCTTGATGCCATTTCTTCTTTGAATGCCCAAATTGTTGCTCTAACTAATTTGGTTAAAAATAATTTAAACTTGAATGGGGAAAASAATMAAGTYCAATCCATAATGTCTAATTCTTCCATGACTGAATCTTATGTTTTCTGTGGCGAAAGTCATTCTTATGAGTTTTGCCCCGGAAACCCCGTTTCGGTAAATTATGTCGGAAACCATACAAGAAATAGCCCATTTTCTCCAACGTACAATTCAAATTGGAGAAACCATCCAAATTTTTCATGGGCCGGAAATCAGGGACTTCAACCCCCCGGGGCAACTCAAGTCCAAAACCAACCTTCAAATCCCTCGGGATTTCATCAAGGTGGTCATCACATGCAAGGTAATCATCACATGTACCAAAGCGGACAATCTTCACAATCACATGCACATAGGCAACAAAATGCATCAGAGGGTAATGGTTCACTCGAATCTTTACTTAAAGGTTTTATAAACCAAACCAATGCCACCTTGAGGAATTTTGAGACCCAACTTCGCCAATTTCCACGGATATCAAGAATAGACCTCAAGGAACTTTGCCTAGTGACACGGAAATACCTAAAGAGCATGTTAAGGCCGTGACTTTAAGAAGTGATAAGAACTTGAGAGACTCTAATACCAAAAAGGAAACACCTAGTGAGTCGATTTGTCAAGAAAATATTTCACATTTTTTGACACATCGAAATTTCCAGTTTCGTTTCCTACAGCTGAAGAAACTCAATTTCCAGTTTCTGTTCCAGAAACAGCAGCTTTGCCCAGTTCCAGCACCACCCAGTCTCCAACTGACACTGCTCATTGTGGGCAGAAACTGCCCACAACCCAACAGAATAAGACCGGTCCAACAGATTTAGATCTAAGAGATTTTCCTTTTCCAGGTAGGATGAAAGCCAAAAATGTGGATGTTCAGTTTAAGAAGTTCTTGGACATCTTTAAGCAACTCCACATTAACATACCTTTGGTAGAAGCTCTCAAGCAAATGCCTAGCTATGTTAAATTTTTGAAAGACATCCTCAATAAAAAAAAGAAGACTTAGTGAATTTGAGACCGTGTCTTTGACAAAGGAATGTAGTGCCCTTCTTACTTGCAAAATTCCCCTAAAATTAAAAGACCCGGGAAGTTTCACCATCCCGTGCTCTATTGGAGGGGAAGAAGTAGGTCATGCCTTGTGTGACCTTGGCGCAAGTATAAATCTCATGCCTTTGTCCATTTTTAATCAGTTAGGAATTGGGGAAGTTCGACCTACTACTGTGACTTTGCAATTAGCGGATAGGTCCTTGGCATATCTGAAAGGAAAAATTGAAGACGTCTTGGATAAAGTGGACAAATTCATCTTTCCAGCCGACTTTCTAGTGTTAGAATATGAAGCCGATAGGAATGTTCCGATCATCTTAGGAAGACCCTTTCTTGCTACGGGTAGGACATTGATTGATGTACAAAAGGGTGAGTTGACCATGAGAGTGAATGACCAGCAGGTAACTTTCAATGTGTTTAAGACTCTTAAGTTCAATGGGGAGATTGAGGRTTGTTCGTCTATTTACTCAGTAGGTGAAGATTTAGATCTAAGTTTGATCGACTGTGTCCACAGTGGAGACACTGTGGGCATGGCAGAAGTCATTTGTGAAGAAGACTTACTTGAGAACATAGCTGCCTTTGAACAATTAGATTTTAAAGATATACCAACCCAAACCCCGTCCATTGTAGAAGCACCCGATTTGGAGTTAAAACCAATGCCCTCACATCTTAAGTATGCATATCTTATGGAAGGAGAAAAATTGCCCGTGATTATTTCTTCCAACTTAAGTGGTAAACAAGAAGAAAGGTTGATAGATTTGCTGAAAGACCATAAGAAAACTTTTGGTTGGACCATAGCTGATATTAGGGGAATAAGTTCATCCCTTTGCCAACATAAGATCATCTTGGAAGAAAATAGTGTTGGAAAGGTACAACCTCAAAGAMGGCTAAATCCAATCATGAAAGAAGTGGTTAAGAAGGAAATCTTGAAGTGGTTAGACGCGGGTATTATTTACCCCATTGCTAGTAGCGGTTGGGTAAGTCCGGTTTAATGCGTGCCTAAGAAAGGTGGTACCACAGTAATCACCAATGACAAAAATGAACTTATCCCAACTAGAACCGTTACCGGGTGGAGGATTTGTATGGACTATAGGCAATTGAACTTAGCTACTAAGAAAGATCACTTCACTTTGCCTTTCATAGATCAAATGCTAGATCGGTTGGCCGGAAAGGAGTTTTATTGTTTTTTGGATGGGTACTCGGGATACAATCAAATCCATATTGCACCCGAAGATCAAGAGAAAACTACTTTCACTTGTCCCTTTGGAACTTTTGCWTTCCGACGTATGCCATTCGGTTTATGTAATGCTTAGTCCACTTTCCAACGATGTATGATGTCTATTTTTTCGGATATGATTGAGGACACTATGGAAGTTTTTATGGATGATTTTTCGGTTATTGGCACTAATTTCGAAAATTGTTTGGAAAATTTGAAGAAAAGTTTGGAGAGATGTGAGACCCATGACTTGATTTTAAATTGGGAAAATGTCATTTTATGGTACAAGAGGGAATTGTTTTGGGTAACATGGTTTCAAAGAAATGTTCGGAAGTTGACAAAGCTAAAATTAAGGTGATAATGCAATTGCCCGAACCTGCTTCGGTCAAGGGCATTCGTAGCTTTTTGGGACATGTGGGTTTTTACCGACGGTTTATTAAGGATTTTTCTAAAAATGCAAAACCCTTATGTAACTTATTGCATGTTGACCAAGCTTTTGAGTTCACCTCCGATTGTAAAAAGGCTTTTGAAACAATAAAGAATGCCCTTGTCTCGGCACCCATTGTCATTACTCCAAATTGGTCCCTACCTTTTAAGGTAATATGTGACGCAAGTGATTGGGCCGTGGGTGCCGTTTTGGGACAAAGGCAAAATAAAAATTTTCACCCCATATACTACGCAAGTAAGACTCTTATTGAAGCCCAATTAAATTATACCACCATAGAAAAAGAATTACTTACGGTAGTATTTGCTTTTGATCGTTTCCGTTCATACTTGATTGGTACCAAAGTCACTGTTCATACAGATCATTCTACAATAAAGTATTTATTTAACAAAGTTGATGCAAAACCACGACTTATTAGATGGATTCTTTTATTGCAAAAATTTGATCTTCAGATTGTTGACCGAAAGGGAAGTGACAATCAAGTGGCCGATCACCTTTCTAGAATTGAAGGAAATGTATCAAGTGGGGGGAATCATAAGATTAAGGAAGTTTTCCCGGATGAATTTGTTTTGGCCATACAACACAATTTTCAAAAACAAAATCCTTGATATGCAGATATTGCCAATTATCTTGCATGTGGCCTTAAACCATATCATTTTCAGGAAAACCGGTTTAAAAATTTTCTTCACAATTACAAGCATTATTTGTTGGACGATCCATCCCTTTTTAAATTAGGATCGGATCAAATTTTGAGAAAATGTGTCCCGAATGATGAAATCCAAGCTTTGTTAAAAGAATGTCACGCATCACCGTACGGAGGCCACTTTGGTGGACAACGTACGACCGCTAAAATTTTACAAAGTGGATTTTTTTGGCCTACCATGTTTAAAGATGCTTTTGAATTTGTGAAGAGTTGTGATCAATGCCAACGCATGGGGAATTTGTCCCAAAGAAATGAGATGCCCTTGAACAATATTTTGGAAGTCGAATTTTTCGATGTTTGGGGTATTGACTTTATGGGACCATTTTCCATGTCTTTTCACAATCAGTACATTTTGGTTGCGATAGACTATGTTTCCAAATGGATAGAAGCAAAAGCTTGTCCAAGAAATGATGCCAAAACGGTAGTGGAATTTTGGCATAAAAACATTTTTGTTCGTTTTGGAACACCCCGGGCATTGATAAGCGATAATGGGACTCATTTCATAAACAAAGTATTAAGTACCACTCTTGAAAAGTACAACATCCGACATAAAGTAGCCACGGCTTACCACCCGCAAACCAATGGTCTTGCGGAACTTTCGAACCGTGAGATAATTTTTTTTTAGAAAAACTGGTTAAGCCAAATCGTAAAGATTGGTCGCTTAAATTGGATGATGCACTTAGGGCCTACCGTACCGCTTTCAAGACTCCATTGGGCATGTCTCTGTACCAACTTGTTTTTGGAAAATCTTGTCACTTTCCGTTGGAATTAGAGTATAAAGGATTTTGGGCTATTAAGGAATTAAATTTAAATGCAACTCTAGCGGGAGAGAAAAGAAAGCTCCAACTCAATGAGTTGGAAAATGGAGATACCAAGCCTACGGGAATGCCAAAATATATAAAGAAAAAAACGAAAATGTGGCATGATCGTAGAATCAATCAGAGAATTTTTGAAAAAGGTCAAAAAATGCTTCTTTTTAATTATAGGTTGAGGCTTTTCCCCGGAAAACTCAAATCTAGATGGTCGGGACCTTTCACTATTGTTGAAGTGGGAAAATTTGGAACTATCGATCTCTTGAATCCACAAGACAATACGGTTTTTAAAGTGAATGGGCATCGGGTCAAGCATTTCTTCCCAGAAGGAATGCAAGATCCACGCCAAAAATCTCTCTGAGAGATTGTCAAACATTCTGTTGTAAATAGTGTAAATATTTCTAATTGTCATACTTTTTGTTTATTTCATGCAGGTATGCTCACAGTAAGCATCTCATGCTCACATTCTGAAGTGGGTTTTGGTTCATTTTTGAATATTGGGGGGTTTTAGTGGAAAATCTTCTAAGAAAAGAAAAAGGGAAATTAGAAAAAGAAATGGGATTTTTTTTTGCAAAGAAAATGATGGATTTTCTGAAAATGGAGGCTTGTGTAAGATGATTTGACTTGTACTTTGACATCATTTTTTTAAATCAAAAGTCTTTACACAAAGGGTTTTGCATGCAAAGGGGGCGGTTCCCTATGTTTTATCCATTGGTTATCTATGAAAAGGGGTGGAAACTACTTTTGTTTTACTATTCATCTTCTCATTTCTCCCTCCCATGGCAAGAACACGAAACAACCCCTCCGGCCGGCCCCCTACTTGACTTCCTTCTCGGCGCTCTACTCGACGGGCTGTCGCCGGTGAAGCCTCTTCCGCCGCTCCCGTGGCACCATCAGTCGTTCCATCGATGCATTATTCTGCGCCTCTTTCGCCGGATCCCATTGCCTTTGCTCCACCGGCAAGACATTTGACAACCGCCAAAGCCGGTCATTCATCAACCGTCCGAGTAGACTACGACGAATACCATGTCATCGTCACACCGTCACACCGGTAAGCATTACTCAAACTCCTCCCTTATTCACCATTATTTTTACCCCTTCCACCATTATTCACACCACCACCACCGGCGCCGGTTCGTCTACTTCACGATCGCTGGTTGCCGTATCCCTTCCCCATCCAACACCAAAACCCCTATTTCTAGCCCTAACCATACCACCATCTATCACCCCTCTTTCTAACCCCATTTCACCGCCTCTTAACCCTACACCCACTCAACAGCCCCCTATTCCCCTTCCCTCCACACCGCTCGGCCCACCCACCATACACGACTTCGACCTTAACCTTAGTGATACCTTAGGGGAGGAGTTTTATTTTAACTTTGAAGTAAATGTTTATGCTAATCCTGAGGATTTATTCCCTTTTTTTGTTCCTGAGTCAATACAAGAATCACCACAGCAACCCCCAGAGACTCGAACAGAAAATGAACTTCCTGTTGAGGAACTACCAGTCACTGCCCCCAATGGGCAGACTGTGAGCACAGAAACCTCCTCAGGAAGTATTGAAAGTTCAAGTTCAGAGTCTGTTATTCCTTAACCAATACCAAAATCAGTGCCTGAAGACAGTGATTATGAGGATGAGATGGCTCAGGACTTGGAAATTGCTGAAGATGTGGCAGAGGAAGCAGAGGAAAGGGAGGATTTTGAAGAACAAATTCCAGAAGTGGAGGTTTTGGAAGTAAGTAAACCAAAACCTTCTAAAAAGAGAAAGGCGGCAGCAAAACAGAAGAAGCAACAAGCCCCAAAGAAAAAGAAAGACAAGGTGATACCATTTCAAGAGAGGTACAACCGTATTAAAAATAATAAAATTCTTCTTGAACGGGCCTTTAACCCGCGGATGGTCAACTCTTTTATGACTATCAAGCACCATTTGGTGGCTTTGCAATGGGAACAAATGGTGCTTGCCCCGTTAAAGGCCAACGTATCTTGGGTAACCGAGTTTTACGCGGCCTTTGGCACCACCAAGAGCATTTCGGTGAATATTCAGGGTAGGAAAGTTGATTGGTCGGGGCCTAAACTTAATGCGGCCCTTGGACTCATCCCACCACCGGAATGCTCGTTTGCTCAGATTATGAAAGGGACTTTAGAAGTTGCCGATGATGATATCGCATCCCTCCTTACGCTCCCCGATCATGGATGGTCGAGGGACAACCGGCGCTAAATTATTTTGGCCGACCATCTCAACAAGGAGGCGGGACTTTTGTTTCAGTTTTTGCTACACAACTTGTTGGGTCACCTATTGATTTGGTGATGACCCACTGATCTGTTCCTCTACCTTAGCAACACTTAGTAGTTATTGGTTCTTTGTAGGTTGGTGTCTTGGTATATACTTTAAGCCATTGGCAAAATCGAAGACTAGCCGATGTGAAGACAGATGGTCACAGATGCGGTGTTGTGGATCAACTGTCTAATATACACACCAAGACTCCGAAGTAGCTGAAATGCATATTGAAAATATTTTGAAGCTACAAGCCGATTGAAGGAAGATCTTCATAGACCGAAGATTGAAANTATAATTATAATTTTTTTTCATTAACCGCCTCATATATATATATATATATATATATATATAAAGTTTAACTATTTGACGGTTTTTACCCTTCAAGTTAAATTCCCAACTTTACGTCAATATAGGTATAACCTCATTTTGACGCAAAGCTAGTCTAAGGTACAAATTGGTTAAGAATAGGGTACAAATATATTATGCATAATTCTACCAAAATTCTCTTAAACCCAATTTGTACAAGTTAACGAAACACGGATATTATAATGTTGGAGTGTGTTTGGTCACCTATTGATTTGGTGATGACCCATTGATCTGTTCCTCTACCTTAGCAACACTTAGTAGTTATTGGTTCTTTATATATTGGGGTCTTGGTACATACTTAAGCCATTGGCAAAATCGAAGACTAGCCGATGTGAAGACAGAAGGTCACCGATGCGGTGTTGTGGATCAACTGTCTATTATACACACCAAGACTCCGAAGTAGCTGAAATGAATATTGAAAATATTTTGAAGCTACAAGCCGATTGAAGGAAGATCTTCATRGAYCGAAGATTGAAAATCTTCRTGGACTCAAGATTGAAGATCATGGACCAAAGATTGAAAAATCTTCATGGACCCAAGATTGAAGATCTTCATGGACCGAAGATTGAAAATCTTCGTGGACTCAAGATTGAAGATCATGGACCAAAGATTGAAAAATCTTCATGGACCCAATATTGAAGATCTTCATGGACCGAAGATTGAAAATCTTCATGGACCGAAGATTTGTGAGTAGTTGCTTGAAGCTACATATCCATCCAAAGGAGATCTTCCTACAGACTGACCATATCTCTGTAAAAGTTTGTCTCTGCATGAACAGTATCGTATGCATGCTGTGTACGATGAAAATGAGATATCAACAATGATTAAGTCAACCCCTGCCTTCTTATCCTTAGGTGACAAGTGTCCCCATGCATTAAATGCTGAAGATAGTATAAAAAGGTAGTGTGCATCACCCATGCACACAACTGGCTTTTTGAAAGATTACTTAGTGCATTCTAAAAGCAATCAGCTATTCTCTTCTTCTCCCTTGCTCTTCTGTGTGCGAAGAAAATCTTAGTGTTCTTCATTTCCTTTCAAGAGCTCTTTGTGTTGTTCTTGAAAGTTCTTCTCCTTGTAAGATTGTTTAGGTTAGGTTTTCCTTTCCTATTTTCCGCAACAATCTTTTATATTTTTGTGTGTATTAATTCTTGATATAAATCAATAAGAATTAAAAAATTGAAAAAAGTCTGCGTAATTGTATTCAACCCCCCCTTCTACAATTACTTTCTGTTTATTGCCTTCCCCTTCGGGACTAACAAGTGGTATCAGAGCGGTTATCTTAATCTCATAAGCTAGATTTGCAATGGCCTCTTCTTCTTCCAACTCTGCTTCTTCTTCTTCCAACTCTGCTCCTTCTTCTTACCAAGACAATGGCATTATTGCCAAGCCTTCCAAGTTTAACATAAACAATTTTCCTATGTGGAAAAGTCGCATGACACTCTACCTTGAGGGTGTTGATAGTCAATATCTTTCTATCCTTAAATATGGACCCATTCTTCCTAAAGTATGGCTTCGTCATGGAAAGAACAAAGACGATGGTAACTCTTCAAATGATTCTGATGATGACGAAGAGAAATCTGATTCTACTGGAATGTTCATCATAAAAGATCCTTCTCAGTACAATGAATACGATAAAAGAAAAGTTTCCTTGGATTCCAAGGTAAGGGCTATCATTGCCCTCCCTCTTCCTGATGATGTCTTCCACTCCCTGGTAAATCTCTCTGACATGTGGAACACTCTATGTGTTCTGTATGAAGGAACCATCGAAGTAAAGAAAAGCAAGAAGATTGGCCTCGTTAGGCAATATGAGCTCTTTATGCATGGGAAAGGTGAATCTCTCACTGAGTACTACAACAGGTTTAACAGCCTTTTCAATGATCTGAAGTTTCATGGCAGAGTCTATGAAAACGAAGAAGTCCTATGCAAGTTCATGGACTGTTTACCTGACTTCTGGGAAAACATCTGCACTTGTATCAAGACAAGTAACGATCTTGAAAATATGCCTCTTACTGCTCTTTATGGAACTCTCCATAATTATGAGCAAACCAAGCTTCTCAAAAAGGCATTATTAAAGGATCCCAGAACTTCTTCTCCTGTTGCCCTTCTCTGCAGTGATACGAGGAAGCCAGTCAGTGAACCTCGTATTACTTATCTGACTGAGTCTGAAGAAGATGTTGTCAGAAAAGAAGAACTTGCTGAAAGCCATGCTGATGATGCTGATGATGAGGGTGATGAACTCTTGGTTAATGACTTGGCTGACAATATGGCCATGATGGCTACCAACTTCAAAAGGTATGCCAAAAAGGGCTCTTATACCTTCTCTCCTAGATCTAAGGTCACCGACCGAAGAACCTTAGATCAATCTAAGTCAGATCCTCTTGATCTGTCCAATGAGGAGTGCTTCAACTGTGGCAAGAAAGGTCACTTTGCTGCTGAGTGCAAAAGCAAAAGGATCTGTAAGCGTCATCCGTCGCATCCCTCTAGCCGATCCTCTCACGATAAGTACAAGACAAAGTACAAGAGAGAAAAGGCAAAGAACCAGAGCCTTCAGAGAAAAGGTAAGGGTCTCATCGCTGACTCTCATGACTGGATTGATGAGCCAACCTCTTCCTCTAGTGATGAGGACATGGCACATCTGTGTCTTATGGCCAAAATCCAGGAGATAGAAGACTCTGTCAAGGGATCCTCCTCCTCTACTGCTGCTGCTGCTGATCTACCTTCTACCTCWAAGGATGCCAAAGATCTGGTCAAACCAAAGAATGTAAACAACTTCTCCTCTCTCTCTGAATCTGAAAAGGTTCAAGCTTATGATTCTTTATCTGTTGATTTTTACAATGCTAGATCTGCTAAGAAGAAAGCTGACCTTGAAATCAAAAGTCTAACTAGTCAGTTACATAAATGCATGAATCAACTGAAAGACTTTGATAAATTGAAAAATGACCTGAAAGAACAAAAGTTAATAAACAATGTTCTTAACAAAGACAAAACTAAGGTGTTTGAGAAGTTGGAGAAAGAAAAAACCATTTTTCAAAAATGGGCTAGATCATCCAAGAACCTAGATAAAATTTTACATGATCAACTTCCTTTTGAAGTAAAGACTGGCCTAGGTTATGATGATTTGGATCTGTGTGCTCCTGATGACTCTATGTGCATTTCTTATCACATTCTTTCTTCCTCCTCTCCATCTCACTTATATGATTCTGTTGGATCTCTTTCTCCAAGATCTAATGAAAATGGAAAATCTCTTAAGTTAGGAATTTTTGTCAAAGCTAACAATCCAAACTCTGAATCTGAGTATGTTCCTGTCGAATGTGTGTTTAACTCTTTCTCTCTCTCTCTCTTAAGGAATCTCTTGATGCATGCTCATCTAGATCTAAAACATCTGAGCATCTAAAGCATCCTTTGAATCGTTGTTTCTCTGCTGCTGAGAAAGGCAAGTCTGTGGACAAGCCTATCAAGAATAAGAAGCCAAAATCCAAACTGAAGATGAAACATAAGCCTTCGGCTACCTCATCTCAGTCAGCTGTTGCTTCTTAGACTGGTACCTCAGTACCTTCTATTACTGAGTTCGTTCCTAGACCAGTTTCCTTGAAAAAGACTTCCAAGATTTCTACCTCCTCTAAGAAACCTATCCCTGAGTCTGAAAAAGGGATTCTTAGTCCAAAACCCTCTTCATCCTCTGTCCATCCTTCCAAAGCTTCTTCTTCTCTCAAAAAATCCAAAAAGCATGTTAACACAGGTAAGCACACACCTTTAATTTATATTAAACCTATGTTTATTTATCGAAAATGTTATAACTGTGGTGACACTTTTCACATGGCCAAGAACTGTCCCAAGGAAAGAATCTCCAGGCCAATAAGAAAAGAGAAAGAAGATACTCCTAACCCTAATGGACCCATTGTAAAATGGGTACCTAAAAACTGATTTATCTGTGTTTCCAGGGCTTAGGACACCGACATATATGGTACTTGGACAGTGGATGTTCAAGACACATGACTGGAAACAAGTCCCTGTTGATCCACTATGTGTCTGAACCTGGTCCTTCTGTAACCTTTGGAGATAATGCCAGAGGTACTACTRAAGGATATGGTGTTCTTTCTAATGGCTCGGTTACCTTCAACCGAGTAGCTTATGTGGATGGACTAAAGCACAATCTGTTAAGCATCAGTCAACTGTGTGATCTCAACTTCATTGTGAAGTTTGAAGAAAACCAGTGTACTATTCTTGACTCTTCTGGCAAGAAGGTATTAACTGGTGTTCGGAAAGATAATGTCTATGTGATCAACATGGACTCTTCTAGCTCTTCCGACGCCAACATTTGTTTCTACTCCGAGGCTACTGCTGATCAAAATTGGCTATGGCATAAAAGGTTGTCCCATCTCAACTTCAAAACCATCAACAATCTTTCTAGTAAAGATCTGGTTATTGGACTTTCGAAGATGTCATATGTCAAAGTGAAGTTGTGTGCTGCTTGTGAAAAAGGCAAGCAAACCAAAACAAGTTTCAAGTCCAATATGTGCTCTTCTATTTCTGCTCCTTTGCACATGCTCCACATGGATCTCTGTGGTCCTGTGAGTGTACAAAGGTTGGGTGGAAAACATTATACTCTTGTTATTGTGGATGAGTACTCAAGATATACTTGGGTCTTCTTTCTTCAACACAAGAGTGATGCAGCTGAAGAAATTATCAACTTTGTGAAGCGGACTGAAGTCTTGAATGGTCAACTTGTCAGATCAATTCGAAGTAACAACGACACTGAATTAAAAAACAGTGTTCTTGAAAGCTTCTTTGATGACAATGGTATTTCTCAAAATTTCTCAGCAGTTCGGACTCCACAGTATAATGGAGTTGTTGAAAGGAGAAATCGTACACTATGTGAAGCTGCACGTTCAATGCTAAGTGAAGCAAGTCTTCCGACCTATTTCTGGGCTGAAGCTGTCAATACAGCTTGCTTTACTCAAAATAGGTCTATAATTGTGAAAAGACACAACAAGACTGCTTATGAAGTATTTCATGATAGAAAACCAAACATGAGCTTCCTTCATGTGTTTGGTAGTGCATGCTATATTCTGAATGACAGAGATCAGTTAGGAATGTTTGATCCTAAATTTGATGAAAGAATCTTTGTTGGTTACTCTCTTTTCTCTAAAGTCTTTCGGGTTTACAACATGCGTTATCAGTGCATTGATGAATCTGTCAATGTCAGATTTGATGAATCTGGATCGGTGCCTGCAACATCATCATTCCAAAGTGATGATCTTGAGCTAAACAAGTGGCTGGAATCTCACTCCTCTTAGAATTCAACTCCAGTTGGTGGACCTCCATACTCTAATGGAGATGATGTTCCACTTGTTGAGGAAGATGAGAATGAAGATCTTTCATTCAACTTGAATATCCCATCGGTCTGTCCTAAACAAGAACCAGCCGATCCGGTACCTCTTTTATGTGTGGAACCCTCAACTGGTGTTGATGTTCCTATTTCTTATACTAGGGACATTGGTGACCCAACCTCAGTAGTAGTCTATTCCAATCCTCTAACGAATGTTGACGGTGCCTCTACCTCTCTTCCTCTTCCTCTTCCTCCTGCCACTAAGTGGACTAGAGATCACCCAATAGAGCAAATCATTGGTGATCAGCAAGCAGGTGTCCAAACACGTCGTGGTGTTTGTATGTCAATTTTCTATCTCTCATCGAGTCTAAAAGAATTGAAGAAGCCCTTGATGATCCTAGCTGGAATAGTGCCATGCAAGAAGAACTGCTGCAGTTCGAGCATAACAAAGTTTGGARACTGGTCCCCCGACCAACCAACAAAACAATTATTGGCACAAAGTGGATCTTCAGAAATAAAATAGATGAGAACGAAACAGTGACTCGGAACAAAGCCCGACTCGTTGCCCAAAGATACAGGCAAGAGGAAGGCATTGATTATGATGAGACATTTGCTCCTGTAGCAAGGTTGGAAGCTATCTGAATCTTCCTTGCCTATGCTGCATTCAAGAACTTCAAAGTTTTCCAGATGGATGTCAAAAGTGCGTTCTTGAATGGGAAACTTACTGAAGAAGTCTTTGTGAAGCAACCTCCAGGCTTTGAGGATCCTAAACATCCAGATTATGTCTATAAATTAGACAAAGCTTTGTATGGTCTCAAACAGGCTCCCCGTGCATGGTATGACACTCTCTCTACTTTTCTTTTGGAGAACGGCTTCTTCCGTGGTAAAATTGACAATATCCTCTTTCTCATGAAACATAAAGGTAATGTTATTCTTGTACAAATTTATGTGGATGATATCATATTCGGTGCCCCAAAAGAATCTATGTGTAGAAAGTTTTCAAAACTCATGCAAAGTAAATATGAAATGAGTATGATGGATGAGCTCACATTTTTCTTGGGTTTGCAAGTCAAGCAATCCGACAAAGGAATCTTTATAAATCAAAGCAAATATGTTAAAGATCTTTTAAAGAAATTTGATTTTAATGAGTGTTCTTCCATGAAAACTTCAATGGCACCCCCTTGAAACTGAATGCAGATCCCTATGGCAAATCGGTAATTGTGACCAGTTATAGGGGAATGATCGGCTCCTTACTTTATCTTACTGCTAGCCGACCAGATATTATGTTCTCCACATGTCTTTGTGCAAGATACCAAGCGAATCCAAAGGAATCTCACTTGGCAGCCGTTAAGCGCATTTTCAGGTACCTGAAAGGTACTCCCAATCTAGGTCTTTGGTATCCCAAAGACTCAGGTTTTGATCTAACAGGTTTTTCAGATTCTAATTATGCAGGCTGTAAAGTTGACAGAAAGAGTACTACTGGTAGTTTTCAGTTGTTGGGTGGAAAGTTAGTCAGTTGGACTAGCAAGAAGCAACACTCTGTGTCCACCTCAACAGCTGAAGCTGAGTATGTTGCTGCAGGTAGCTGTTGTGCACAAGTCTTATGGATGAAAAATCAGTTAGCTGATTAGACCAGTTGTTCACAGAAATTCCTATTTTCTGTGACAATTCAAGTGCCATTGCTATTGCCAACAATCCAATTCTTCACTCTCGTACGAAGCATATTGATATTCGATATCACTTTATCAGGGATCATGTGATGAAAGGTGATGTTGAACTTCATTTTATCCCTACAGACTATCAACTTGTAATATTCAGGTCTTAATTTTTGATTTAAATAAAAATATATATATATATATATATATAT
>NC_037534.1:12997784-12998912 GCF_001531365.2 Cynara cardunculus var. scolymus | reverse complement strand
GTTCATATTGTACGGATATGTTTTAAACCGTTCATGTGGTGTCCGGATTGTTATCCGGACAAATAAACCATTCAAGTATCAACCGGATTTACCTTAAATCGCTCAAGAGGTGATCGGTTTACTCTTTAAACCGCTCAAGAGGTGACAGGTTTATTTCTAAACCGCTCAAGAGGTGACCGGTTTAAGTATAAACCGTTCAATGTGACGAGTTCATATCCGGATAAGTATCACCCAGATTGTAAACCGTTCAAAGAGAAATTGATACTTCAAATATTCAATGTGGTTGACCGGACTTCTAATCCGGACAAGATTGACCGGACTTCTAATCCAGACAAGATTGACCGGACTTCAAATCCGGATAAAAAGATAAAAATATTTTGAAATGTTTTTAAGATGTAATGGCGGTGTAACCGCGAGAGAGAGATGTAATGGCGATGTAACCGGGAGAGAGATGTAATGGCGGTGTAACCGCGAGAGAGAGATGTAATGGCGGTGTAACCGCGAGAGAGATGAAATGGCGGTGTAACCGCGAGAGAGAGATGTAATGGCGGTGTAACCGCGAGAGAGAGAGATGTAATGGGGTGTAACCGCGAGAGAGATGTAATGGCGGTGTAACCGCGAGAGATACATAAACAAGTTTATGTATCAGAACAGGTTTGATTCTGAACTGATTGTTTAGAATGTATGTTATTGGTTAAGAATTATACACTCACTAGACCTTTTTGGTCTAACGCTCAGTTGTTGGACTAACCTGTTTTGCAGGTCATCATACCTCGCAAGATAAAGGAAAGGGAAAAGTTTAGAATGAATGACATTTATTTACTCATAGATGTACATGAAGAAAGACTTTCTGTTAATCTGTATAATGTAAACGATGTTACATTTTGTGTTATAAGTATGATGATGTGGATTATCTGTACATAAATATGAGGGTTGTTACAGTTGGTATCAGAGCCTTAGTTTAAGGGATCTGGGTATTTGCGAAATACTTAGACTTAAACTAGAGGTGTGGAAAGTTATGATAATAKGTTTCACTGGGTCTATGAACATGGGAATATGTTATAGTTGAACCTATTATGAGAAAAATAGATTATATATGACTGATATAATCTGAGTTATGATTAGACA
>NC_037534.1:12992374-12994802 GCF_001531365.2 Cynara cardunculus var. scolymus | reverse complement strand
TGACTAAGAAGAATGTGAAATATGAGTGGGATGAAGCACAAGCTCAGGCTTTTCAGATATTGAAGGATAAGTTATGCAGTCACCAATTCTATCTTTACCAGATGGAATGCAAGATTTTGTAGTTTATAGTGACGCGTCAAAGATGGGTTTGGGTTGTGTACTAATGCAACGTGGAAAGGTAATAGCTTATGCTTCCAGACAGTTAAAAGATCATGAAAGACAGTATTCTAATCATGATATGGAATTAGCAGCAGTAGTGTTTGCTTTGAAGTTATGGAGACATTATTTGTATGGAACGAARTGCCAAATCTTCACAGATCATAAGAGCTTGCAACATCTGTTCGATCAGAAGGATCTGAATATGCGTCAGAGAAGATGGTTGGAATTGGTAAGTGATTATGATTGTGAAATTTTATATCATCCAGGAAAAGCAAATGTAGTAGCCGATGCATTAAGTCGATAAGAGAAAAGTGGAACTATCAAAGCTACAGCTTTACGAGTCGAGTTATTACCCAGTATTCAAGAAGAGTTACGAGAATTTCAACATGAGGCAATAAAAGAGGATAAGATCAAACAGGAAAGATTGGGTGGATTAATATCTGATTTGGTGAGAGATGACAGAGTATTTTGGAAATTCCAGAATAGAATTTGGGTACCATGTTATGGTAATCTCAGAAAGTGTATTTTGGATGAGGCTCAAAAATCACGTTTTGCAATACATCCAGGCACAAATAAAATGTATCGGGATTTGAAGCAACATTATTGGTGGCCAGGTATGAAGAAAGATATTGCTAAACATGTTGAGCAATGCCTGACATGTCTCCAAGTAAAGATTGAACCTCAGCGTCCTTATGGTAAGTTGCAATCTTTAGAAATTCCGGTTTGGAAGTGGGATCATATCACTATGGATTTCATTACCAAATTGTCGAGAACATCAACAGGGTATGATGCAATATGGGTGATAGTAGATCGGTTGTTTAAATCTGCACACTTCTTACCTATGAAAGAGTCGTATTCGATGGAGAAATTGGCAAAATTATACATTGATAAGGTAGTAACACGACATGGTGTTCCTTTATCAATTGTTTCTGATAGAGATAGTCGGTTCACTTCTATGTTTTGGAAGAGTTTCCAAAGAGAAATGGGTTCACAAATTAAGTTAAGTACAGCTTATCACCCTCAGACTGATGGACAGAGTGAACGAACTAAACAAACGTTAGAAGATATGTTGAGAGCATGTGTCATTGATTTCGGATCATGGGATAGTCATTTGGCTCTGGTGGAATTTGCGTACAACAATAGTTATCATTCGAGTATTCAGGAAACACCTTTCGAGGTTTTGTATGGACGAAAATGTCGAACTCCTTTGTGTTGGAATGAAATAGGTGAAAAACAGTTAGTTGGGCCTGAGTTAGTTCAGCAAACTGCAGATAAAATTAGAGCAATACGGGAACGAATGAAAGTGGCACAAGATAGACAAAAAAGTTATGCAGATAAACGTCGGAAGCCGATTGAGTTTCAAATAGGTGATAAAGTAATGCTGAAAGTATCACCTTGGAAAGGAATGGTACGTTTTGGAAAGAGAGGGAAGTTAAGTCCAAGATATGTTGGACCATTCCCTATTATTGGAAAAGTTGGGGAAGTGGCCTATAAGTTAGAACTTCCTTTGGAATTAAGTDGAATTCATGACACGTTTCATGTGTCAAATTTGAGGAAGTGTTTAATAAGTCCAGATGTGGCAGTACCATTACCTAAGATTAAGGTAGATGAGAAATTATGCTTTGAAGAAACCCCTGAATAGATTACTGATTACAAAGTAAAGAAGTTACGAGACAAAGAGATTGGGTTAGTAAAAGTTCAATGGCGTTATCATAAGGGACCAGATGCCACATGGGAATCTGAATCGGAAATGTGGATGAAATATCCTTATCAGTTTAACGGAATTCCGGGACGGAATTCTTTTAAGGAGGGAATGTTGTAATATTCAGGTTTTAATTTTCGATATAAATAAATAAATAAATATATATATATATATATATATGTGTGTGTGTGTGTGTGTAGTAATTTGGAGGAGTGGAAAGTCGGTTGGAGGCACCGCCTTCCCTTACTGCTATATATAGAAATTCTAAAATTTTTGAAGAGTATTACTCATACACCATATTTAGAAAGCTTCCTTTGAGAATCATACGGATACAAGAGGAGAATTCAAAAGCCTGGACATTCAAATTATAAGGTGAGTGTATTAAAGCTTTGAGTATAAAGTTGTTGATATACAATTCAATAGTTATTAGAACTGGTTATTATTGATTTATAGTTCATATTGTACGGATATGTTTTAAACCGTTCATGTGGTGTCCGGATTGTTATCCGGACAAATAAACCATTCAAGTATCAACCGGATTTACCTTAAATCGCTCAAGAGGTGATC
>NC_037534.1:12986636-12992284 GCF_001531365.2 Cynara cardunculus var. scolymus | reverse complement strand
CGAGAGAGAGATGTAATGGCGGTGTAACCGCGAGAGAGATGTAATGGCAGTGTAACCGCGAGAGAGATGTAATGGCGGTGTAACCGCGAGAGAGAGATGTAATGGCGGTGTAACCACGAGAGAGATGTAATGGCGGTGTAACCGTGAGAGAGATGTAATGGCGGTGTAACCACGAGAGAGATGTAATGGCGGTGTAACCGCGAGAGATACATAAACAAGTTTATGTATCAGAACATGTTTGATTCTGAACTGATTGTTTGGAATGTATGTTATTGGTTAAGAATTATACACTCACTAGACCTTTTTGGTCTAACGCTCAGTTGTTGGACTAACMTGTTTTGCAGGTCATCATACCTCGCAAGATAAAGGAAAGGGAAAAGTTTAGAATGAATGACATTTATTTACTCATAGATGTACATGAAGAAAGAGTTTCTGTTAATCTGTATAATGTAAACGATGTTACATTTTGTGTTATAAGTATGATGATGTGGATTATCTGTACATAAATATGAGGGTTGTTACACAACTCTCTGACTTATTTACCAAGCCTCTTAATGAAGCTCGGTTTAATTTTTTGATCAGTGAGTTGGGAATGTTAAATGTTGACAAATAATTTTTGAGTCTTCACTAATTCTTTTGGGTTGTGTGTCTTCTCTAAAGATGTTGTTGTGTCATTTGCTCAAAAATAGTCTGGTATCTGTGTGAGTATGCTTCTATCTTTTTAAAATTTGATTTTTCGAAAATGATGGGTTTTACACTCGTACATTTTTTCTTGATGATCAATTTCTATTTTTCTCTCTAAAAAAGTCTCTATGTGAATTCTTTTTATGTCGCTTTAATATATATATATATATATATATTATTAGTATTTATTTTAAATCTTATTTATGTTTAAAACGAAGAAAAAAGATAAAAAGTTTGTATTTTATGCTTACGTGTAATGGTTTTATTTTTTAAATATTTTTCTTGATCTTTTCCTATGTGGGCCTCTCTTATTTGGGCCGAACCTAAATCCTTCACAAACCTATCCTTACTTGGGCCGAACCTCTCTTACTTTATCTTCTCTCACTCCTTCTCTCCCTTCACAAACCTATCCTTGCACACCCACATTCGGCCTCCCCTCTCTCCTTTCGGTTTCTTCTCAAATCAAAGCATAGGCCAAACCTCTTCTCTCTTCTTCGGCTCCCTCCCCTTCACCCAAGCCGATTCTTACAATCGAACCAAACCCCAAGACGATCCCATTCGGCTCTCTCTCTCCTTTGGCTTCTCAATAAGCCGAACTCTTAAACCAAACATCACAACCCCCCCCCCCAAACCGATCCCATTTTTGCCTCTTTCACAAACCGATCTCCCATAAGCCGATTCCCTCCCTCTCTAGCCGATCTATTTACTTTTCACCCTACCCCAATGAGAAATATCCGGATTTCTACATCATCATCGAATTTCTACGTAAGTGCCCTCTTTTCAAAGCTCTTACTTATTCTCCAAAGTTGAGTAAATACGTGCATTTTGAGCTACTTGTGTATATGATGATTCTACCAAATCTGTGCATGCAACTGTATTATCTGCTAATGATGTATCATTTACTGCTGATGATTTAAGAAGAGTATTGGATCTTCCTGCTTAGTCCTCTTATGATGAACTAGTATCTGTTGAACATCTTCATATTGTTGCTTCCACTATGGGCTATGTGCAAGACCCTGCTTTGATAAAACAAAGCACTCTTTATAGGAAGAATATGGGTGGTATTTGGAACTTTTTCTTTTCACATCTTATTCAATGTTTGAGTTCCAAAACTGGTGGAATGGATCAGTAACCCACTTCGGTAACCCAGCTCCCTCATGCACTTATTTTCCAAAGGAAAATTGACTTTGCTGGTTATTTGTTTGGGGAGTTGGTAAAGAAGATGGGTAGTGCCAAATGCTCTACCGTGCCTTTCATTAGATTTATATCCATGTTGATTGCTGACAAACTTGGGTCACGTATGCCGGTCGATACTGCTAATTTCTATGACCTTAAAGTGTCTCAACTTGGCATTCAGACTTCGAAGAAGACATCATTATCTACAGATCTTCCTCTTCCATCAGGTATGGTTTCTTTTGCCACCTCTTCTCACCCGGTATGGGGGAGAGTGCTTTGTGACCACAGTAGCTGGGGATCTTCCTCATGTTGCTCCGGTCACCCAACACTCCTCCATGTCAGTGGCCCCTCTCCCTTCTATTTCTTCAGCTATTCCCTCAAAAAAGGCCGCCTCCGCTGTCGGGAGACGGTTGGCAGATAGTTATATTCCCCCATTCTCCGCATCTGCTTCTGAGGCTATGACTTTGAAAGCGCCTTCGGAGTCTCACCCCGCCTCTCACCCCTCTCACTCAAAGGGGAGTCACTCTAGATTATCCACTCTTGGCTCTTCCTCTAAGAAGACCAAGAAGCCAAAAAGGGCTAAAAACACATCTCCAACCAAGGACTCTCCACAGTCCAAGGTTGTTGAAGTTGGTCCTACTAAGCCCAGGACATCTGCTTTACACCCCCTAGCTCCTTAGTGCCCTCTCAACAGGACACTTTTGTACATACGGGGATCCCACATCACTCGACCTTGGCATCTTTACATGACCTTGGTGATGACTCGGATACCTCCCCTTTCCGAGGTCTTTCCTCTCCTCCACATATTCACGGCCTATCACCCGAGATCGATGATCTTGATGATATTGCATGGACAGATGATTTATCAGCTCTGTCTGCTACTGACATCCTTTATCTCCATTATCTTCTTATGAATGTAAATGGTGAGCCTTACCACATACTACCTCTACTACAATGGTAATCGGCGACCCGCCTCACGCAGGCGTCGATGATACAGACACCGAGCCTCTCGCCGGTGTTGGTGATACAGACACTGAGCCTCTCGCCAGTGTTGCTGATACAGATATTGAGCTTCACGCCAATATCGTTGATACAGATGTTGAGCCTCACGCCAACATCAGTAATACTCCCATCGGTGACTCTCAGGGCGTCGGTGGTACTGAGAATGTTGGTGGTTCTTATGTGAGTGGGTCAGCAAGCCTAATCAAAGCTTGCTCCCCTACTCCAGCTGCTGTTTCTCCCTCAAGGCCCCCTTCTACCCCAGGCTTTCAGTTCTCAGCTCCCTCCCCTCCTGAGGTGATCTATGCCTTACCCACTGAGGTAGTGGATATGTTTAGGGGTTTCACATCTCAGTGTCAGCTGCTCATCTCTCAACATGCCTCCCTAAGTACTGATTTATCTGGGATATTGGATTGTTTTGCCTCGAGCGTTACTTAGCTGCACCAGCATAGTGCCGCTTTGCAAGATCATGGCATTGCTTTTACAGCTATTAAAGATACAGTTGATTCTCTTGATGCTCGTATGACTGCTCTCTCAAATTCTTAGTCTAGTATCTCTGAAGCTATAGCTGATCTTCGTGCTCGATCGGATAGTCAGGCTGCTACAAATCAGGCCATTCTCCAGTCTTTGGCAGATCTCCACTCCAACGTGGATGCACAGACACAGATATCCAAGTTGTTCTTAGACAGAGATATAGAGTTATCTGTTGACTTGGGTCCCAGTCAGTTCACGACCGATGATAGGGTTATGTTAGCCAATGTCAGTCGTTGTGTTGAGTCCGATTATGCTCTTCTTGGCGGTCTTCATCGCGGTATATCACGTCTGCTTCGTGCCACATGTGCTCCCTTTACTCCCTCTTCTCGTGCAACTGTGTATGTGCCTTCCTCCTTTGCCAATGAGGAGGGTCCTCCTGTACCTGCTAGTAAGCCTTCCTCTGTTCCCACTGAGGGGGAGAAGACAGTTGACCCTACTATCAGTGAAAACAGGGACGACGACTCAGCTTCTACCTCTTCTTCCTCAGCTGAGTCAGACTGTGATGCTCCTATTGAGGGGGAGCTACTTGATCATGTTGATAGAGCTGTAGCACCTATTGAGGGGGAGCAACCGTGCTCTATGCCTTCATTATCTGTTGATGTTGGTACTATACCTTCTCAAGATGATATTCCCACTGCTTCTGGGGACTTAGTCCCAACTCACAGAGAAGGAAAGGCACCTATGACCTCAGATGAAGAAGCTGTTGCAGCTAAAGCAGCTAAAATTGCTAGATCTCAATCTGAAGTCTCTACAGCCGACAAACTTATGCTTAAAGCTTCATGTCCTCAAGAAACCGATCTTCACCTCCTAGGTATTTCTGCTGAAGATGCGGCCAACTCAATTGCTATTCAAAAGCAATTTGAGGAAGCCAACAGATCTCACTCCTTGGTCCCACAATCTGAGTCTGAAGAAATCAAAGAGAAAAGAATTAAATGGTTTAATGACTCAATTCTCCGACACTACATTACTACTCAAATTGTCAATGCTAGAATTGAAGGTCCTCAAAAATTGACCTATGATTCCAATATGATCTATGTGATTATTGGTCGAGAAAATAGAGTAGTAAGGACAGAAAAGCTATCTTGGATCAATTCCTACGGTCTTACTGAGTGGATGAAGATCATCAAGTTTCTTAATAAAAGCAGAAGCATGTACAAGGAATTTGTCTTGAGTCATCTGTATCGCCTTCTAAAAAAGATACATATGATCAAGATGCATTACAAGCTGCCTTCCCCTCCACAACTCTCCTTTCTAAAGCAAATGTTAAGCAAAGCCGGCTCTTCTAAATCTACTTCTGCCTCGAAGTCCATCAAGAATCAAGAATCTCTTATCTAGAAAATATCAAAGGAAGGTAAGGCCCTGATGTCCCACATCTTGATCTTACCCTTCCTTCAAATGATTGTCATCCGGAAGGAACTATCTTGTCCGCTCCTGAGCATGGAATATTCTTCTGGGACGCGAGTAGTTGCCTGCGATTTTTCTAAGCTTCTGAGATACCTATAGCTGATTCTCAGCTATTACGTGTGATACTAAGTATAATTAAAATTGGTGAAGCCGGAAGAGTCTTTTATTCGTTGATCTCGGATGAACTGAAGAGAAGAGATGTTCTTGCAGTGGCTGATACAGATGTTATGGAAGTAGATGATGAATGCTAGCTTTTCTATGTCACTTCTTCTTCTTGAACTACTTTCTTCACTGTAAGTATTTAATTCATTGTCTAGTATAAATGCAATTTGATTTTTCATTATTTACTTCAAATTCTTTATTCTTTATTTGTTTATCTCTGATTCTTTATTTGTTTGTATATACGTTTATAGTTTAAAAAAAATAAAAAAAAATAAAAAAAATAAAGGAAAAGAAAAGAACCCAAAAAGAATATGTACATGGGTCACATAATTTATAAGTTCTTCTCAAAGATTTTTAGAGTTTGTGTTTCTTGTATTTATTTCTTTCTAAGTGTTTGTGCCATCATCAAATACAGGGAGATTATTGGGTCACCTATTGATTTGGTGATGACCCACTGATCTGTTCCTCTACCTTGGCAACACTTAGTAGTTATTGGTTCTTTGTATATTGGTGTCTTGGTACATACTTAAGCCAGTGGCAAAATCGAAGACTAGCCGATGTGAAGACAGAAGGTCACCGATAGGGTGTTGTGGATCAACTGTCTATTATACACACCAAGACTCCGAAGTAGCTGAAATGAATATTGAAAATATTTTGAAGCTACAAGCCGATTGAAGGAAGATCTTCAT
>NC_037534.1:12972773-12986386 GCF_001531365.2 Cynara cardunculus var. scolymus | reverse complement strand
TGGACTCAAGATTGAAGATCATGGACCAAAGATTGAAAAATCTTCATGGACCCAAGATTGAAGATCTTCATGGACCGAAGATTGAAAATCTTCATGGACCGAAGATTTGTGAGTAGCTGCTTGAAGCTACATATCCATCCCAAGGGGAACTTCCAACAGACTGACCATATCTCTGCAAAAGTTTGTCTCTGCATAAACAGTATTGTGTGCACGCTGTGTACGATGAAAATGAGATATCAACAATGGTCAAGTCAACCCATGCCTTCTTATCCTCAGGTGACAAGTGTCCCCATGCATTAAATGCTGAAGGTAGTATAAAAAGGCAGTGTGCATCTCCCATGCACACAACTGGATTTTTGAAAGATTACTTAGTGCATTCTAAAAGCAATCGACTATTCTCTTCTTCTCCCTTGCTCTCCTATGTGCGAAGAAAATCTTAGTGTTCTTCATTTCCTTTCAAGAACTCTTTGTGTTGTTCTTGAAAGTTCTTCTCCTTGTAAGATTGTTTAGGTTAGGTTTTCCTTTCCTATCTTCTGCAACAATCTTTTATATTTATATGTGTATTAATTCTTGATATAAATCAATAAGAATTAAAAAGTCTGTGTAATTGTATTCAACCCCCTATCTACAATTACTTTCTATTTATTGCCTTCCCCTTCGGGACTAACAGAGTCCTACATCAACTAGTCACCCATCAAGCCACTTGTATACAGAGTTTTATCACTCTTTAAAAAATCAGTTGGATAAATATTTCATCATGTATAGGAAACACTTTCCAAATACAATGTTTTGACTCTTAGAGCCTTAAGTTTCATGAAATCTGTATTGGGATAATTCAGGAAGTCACTCTTGTTTTAAGGTAGAAAAATCGAATAATTCAACCTAAGATTACTTTATGTTATGTCTATATATATTGAGACGGAAATTATCTTTTATACATAGTTAATATAACAGTTAATTAAGATAGATTACAGATGGTTACAGAAATGGTTGCAACTTCATATGCTTATTAGTAGCATTTGTGCGAAAACCGGGTTCCAGATTTTATAATTTGGGGAGATTTTGAAATTCGGTAAGTAAATTATTTGGTTAAGTGATTATTTGTTTATTATAAATCCATGATGCATATATGCATGAATATATAATATATAATTTTGATTGTGAGTGGATCTTTTTAAAATATATTAAAAACCCTTCACCGCCTGATTTTAGAAAGTACATAAGGGAGGATTTTTGTATTTATTCTCATTCTTGCTATTTCGGGAAAGAAGTGAAGGAGAGAAACAACTGATAAAATTTTGTATGAATTGCTGATTCTAGGTATTATCTGAAGTATTTATTGTGTGTGATTCATCTTCAAACTTTGCATCTAAGGTGAGTTTTATACTGTTTTGGTGAAATTGTTTATAACTTCTGGTAGCATATTGGATTTCATGATGTAGTTATTTGTATCTCAAAATCTGATCAAGAACTATTATACTATTGTTCAAATGGATGGTCCGATAAGGACCCTTATCTCATAATGTGTTGTCCGATGAGGACTTTTATCATTCTTAGTGTTGTCCGATGAAGACTCTTATCGCATAATGTGTTGTATGATAAAGACGTTTATCGGACAAGGCACTATCCGGATTGGGTGTTCATCGCCCAAGTATTGTTCGGATTGGGTGTTCATCGCCCAAGTGTTGTGCGGTGAGGGTGTTTCATCGCCCAAGTGTTGTTCGGTGAGGGTGTTCATTGCCCAAATGTTGACCGGTGAGGGGTCAATCGCCCATATGTTGTCCGATGAAAGGCAATCATCACCTATATGTTGTCCAATGAAAGGCAATCATTGCCTATATGTTGTCCGATGAGGGCTGTTATCGCCCATTATGTTGCAATTTTTTTTTTGAATTGAGAAAGGTAAACTGTTTCTTTCAAAGCTGTTGAGAAAGGTAAACTGTTTTTGAAAGCTGTTTTGAGATGACATTGAAACTGGGTTTAGAACTGTAAAAGTTCTTGATATAAAGTTTCTGAGATGAAACTATTTTGAGGCTATTCTTGGCGAAAATGTCAGAGTTAATTATGTTTTATGAAGGAATAAGAGTGGTATATCAAGGAGATGTGTACCATGGGATATGGTGACATATCAAGGAAAGGTGTACCATGGGATGAAGGTGGCAATTGTGGAATATGTGTTTTGATTATAACTCTTGTTATCATATCCATAAGATTTCATGATTTAGAGTTATCATTTCTTTGTGATGTGAAGACTTAGAATCATTTCTCTTATTGATCTAATAACAACGATGTTATGTAGAGGGGGAAAATGGCTGATATCCAGATGATTTAATTGTCTATGTTTCGAATAAACAATGTTTTGAGGTATTGGATATTTCACTTCAACTGTTCAAAAAGTGTAAAGATTTGATTAAGAACCTAGAGGGTCTTTACTTATTATTAAATTCATTTTCTTTTAAGTTCAAACGATTCTTATCTTTAAGCTTTAACTAATAAAGAACTCCAGTTTGTTGTATTTCCTTTGTATGATTTGAAGTTGAGATTAGGAGCTCTGATCTTTATGAGTCATAAGAGCTCTAGGTATTTCGTATCAAATGATTATGAGAACCTGACTGGTTGTATTCCCTATGTGGTAAGGAATGATTTTATAACTCACATTGTGTTGTGATATTTGAGTTATAATTTACAAGAGTTGTTGGATGTTCGTGAAATTTCAAATATAATTTTATAACAGGTTTTGGTGATTTTCATTCTGTAATTGTAAAGAAAAGGGATTTCTCACTAGATCTCAAGGTCTAATCCTCATTATGTGTTTTAAAAATGTGCATTGGAAGTCAGACTTTGCCAGGCAATAAGAGGAAAGGAACAATGTGAATTTTTCTGTTGTGCTTATTTGATGTATGAAAAGCAACATGATATCTGTTGTTCTATACAATATGATGTTTTTCTTCTGCCTTTGAAGATAGGGGCATCAAAAGCCCAGGGATCACAGGCGAGATCTAACCTAGTGGTTTCGCTTTAATTCAAGTTGTGTACAAGATTGTTATTTTTGGAAATTTTTGGTTGTAAATTATGTAATATAGCGTCTTGTACTGTTGGGACCGAAGATGTACTATTTCTATTTCTTGATATATGAAATACATTATTATATACAAATGTGGAACTTGGGGCGTTACAATTTGTTTATAGATGTTGCATCAACTGATGCTGCCACTGATGCTTAGTAGATGAAGCGACCGATGGTGCTTGATGAACCATCAATTGACGATCCATCATGTGATGAACCATCAGATGATGCTTTCACTGAAGCCAATCAACTACCACCGATCCTATTGTTTCATTTGTCTTTTGATACTGTTATAATCGGTTATTCAGTTATAAAGTTCAGGGTTTTTTTTGAAAGATGGTGGAAAGTTGATGGGTTAAATGCGCTTAAATCATTTTAAAAGCAATCCCACCACCACCTTCTAATTTATTTTATGCATAATAATATGAGATATTTGTATATCTTAGTGGGATGGTAATCTTGAAGGGAAAAGGAAAATAAAAGAAAGTTGGTAAAACTTCCTAGGTATCCTGGAACCGAGAAATTTGAATCAATTATAGAAGGAAGGAAAGAAATGTGTTGATTCTGTGATTTCTACTTGAAATTGTTGTTGTGTTAATTCATCTATGTGAAAACATAAAGTGAGTTTAAATTTATAAACGTTCTTTATTTGGTAACTGAGTGTAGAACCGTATGGTTCTTTATATGAGTTGTTGATTATAAAACTCTTTTAATGTTATAATTAGCACAATTGTGGGTTATTATGATTATTTCATGTTAGAATAAGGGTGACATATCAAGAAGAGATTTATTTTGGTTCTAAGTGTGGCATATCAAGGAGAGGTGTATACTGGATAAGGGTGACATATCAAGGAGAGATGTATACCAGGATAATGCTGACAAAATCATGAGTTATAAAATATGGGTTTTGATCAAAATTCATAATTATCACATCCTTATGAAGTGATAACTTAGAGTTGTAGCATCTGTGTGATGCGATAACTTAAAGTTGTCGCATCCTATTGATATGATAAAGTATGGTTATTGCACCAGTGTGATGCGAGGAGTGAGTTTCAAGGATGCGACAAGTTGATTTGTCTCACCCATATGATGCAACAAGTTGGGTTTATCGTACCAATGTGATGCGATGAGTTGGTGTTCTCGCACCAGTGTGTTGCGAGGAGATGGGTTTGTCTCACCCATGTGATGTGAGAAATTTATGCAATCTTTTTATATAATGTGACAAGTGTTACTCATAATATGTTTATCGAATTATTGGGTATTTGAATGCGATAAATAAGGTTTGTTATTTCAAAATGATGTATATTTGTCATTATTACAAATGTAAGTTCATAAATTTGATTTGGTGATTTCTCACCATGTAATTGAATCAAAAAGACTTCTCACTAAACCTCAAGGTTTAACCCTCATTTTGTGTTTTAAAAATGTGCATTATAGGCTGGGCACATCTAGAGGACAAAGGGAAGGGAAATTGTGAAATATTATAAAATGCTTGCATGGGTTATTGGACTAGCATATTCTTCTTTTGTATCTGAATACTTGTTATGTATTCATGTGTTTCATAGAGATTTTGTGGAAAAAATTATTAACTATTTTGTAATATATCTTTTGTAGAGAAAACTGGGACCGAATGTGTGAATTATATTTCTTGATATATGGAAATATATGTTTATATGAAAATGTGATCTTGGGGTGTTAAAGATACCCATCAGATGCAACTACCACTGATGCAAATTGATGAAAGACTTAGATACATTGATCCATGGATATCGTTTCAAGACGGGGCTTTGCCCCATATCAACTGCCACTTAGAACCCATCAGAGGCGCTGCCCTTGACCCATGCTCTACAGTGATCAAATGTGTGATCAAAGGTCTAATGCAACATCTACAAGTGTTTACTCTACACCGCCAAACTTATGTTATTAGTCCCTTTAAGAACAATCTTCAACTAATCATCAAATCATCAATGGCAGAGATGATATTCAATAAGAACATGTAGATAGAGATAGAGAGGATTTGTCAAACTAGTCAAACTTCACTATTACGTATCTGAATTTACAATGAGCATCCTATTCAAATTACAAGTAACTCACCCTTTATATAGGGTCAAACTTCTAGACAAAGTCAAAGTCAAACTATCTAATAAAAGTCAAACACGGTGACTTTTAAAACAATTATAGACAAAATTAACTTTCAAGATGAATACAATTTTACACTGACTTTCAGTCCTAACATTCTCCCCCTTTGTATTCAGACTTGAAAGAATTTCCAAGCTTTGAGTCTCGTTTGAACTTTGATGCTTTAAGCACTCTATGTCTTCTTCAAAACAATCTTCAACTCGAAATCTTCAGACAATCATTTGTTTGAGAAAGATCTTCTAACATTCTCCCCCTCGAATGTAGAACCGCGATGATCTTCTCTTTTGACAATATAGATCAGAAACAATAACGATCTTCAAAATTGATCTTCAGCAAACTTTCTCTTCAAAGGTAATCTTTATCAGCAAACTGTTGTAAAAATAGATCTTCACATTCAACAACTCTCAGACATTGTAGCATCGGAATAATCTTTTGTAATCATCTCTAGTCGCACTTAAAGTTGGTCAGATCTAGTATGGATCGTACATGGACGGTAGTTGGAGTCGGCGGCTCTCCTAGGGTTCCCTTATCGGGGATCCCTGGGGAAGAGGATCAAGTTGGCCCTTGCGAACAGCTTGATAAACTATCTCCCTTCAACCCTTTGAGCAAAATGCGGCAAAAGGAAGGAAAATCCATGGACCGACCCCATCATCTCCACCCCGTAGGAACTACGAGATTACCCCAAGGACGCCGAACCTTTTCAGTCTTTTGCCAATTTTGATGTTACTCCCCCTTGATCTTTACAACAAATTCCCCTTATAATGTTCGGAATTGGACATTTCATTCATTATTACATACTCCCCCTTATGATGAAATGAGAATCATTACATCATACACAAGAATGAATGAAATTTTCCACGAAAGCCATCAATTCATGAAGTTGTAAGTAGATCTTTTCAAATCTACTTGTTTAATCTTTTCAGATTAAGGGAATGGGAAGATAACAATCAATTTCAACGTATGAAATGGTTTTCAATCTTATAAAAAGATTGGCCTGTGAGTATAACAGATATACTCAGTACAACGGATGTACTGTATATATGAAACTTTTTTAGGCTCATTTCACCAGGTCTTCCATTCAATCATCGATAGCTTGATAATAGCATATCTATGACTGTTTTGGCAAAATAACATATAAAATGCAATATGTGTAGTGTAGAAAAATAAAACAACTAATGCTTCTGTTAAGGCTCAAAAAGATAAACCGTGTGAACTACACAAATTTATCAGACTCAATTAGTGATCAAAAAGACTTGAAGGGGGGACATATATCCTTCTGATTCAATATCAACTCTCTGAATAAGAAATTGATAGATGATGAGCTGCGTGCTCCAAGTGTTATTGAAACACTTATCTGTTGAGAGATAAATGAGTAGCTGGTGGGGTTGTGACAAGAATTGGCCTGGGCTTTACCTTTTTCAATATTAGTCTTGAAAGAATTGAGAACTAATAGATTGTGTGATATGCCTGGATTTTAGAAGTTTGGAACATGATTCTTATGTTCTTTTAATCCTGACACAACTCTCGTCAATTCTTTTAACTTTCAACAACTACCCCTCTCTTTTTCATTTTAAGCTCTGCATACAAACCCTTATGTATTTAAACTCACTCAGATATGGTTGTTCTCTTGGGTAGGTTTGTCGATTCTGACATTCCATAGAAGTATTTCTGATAAGCACTCAGTCCCTCCTAAATTTATTATTATGCACAGTTGATCACAATGATTGATCAAAATGTTATTGCAAATAAGCACAATGATCAGATAAAAATTGATCATGAAATTTGGCTTTTAAGCACAATTAATGAAAGAATGATGCGACAATGATCAGATTATTCGGTATGCGAGAGAAATGAATGAAGATCTATAAGAACAAATTTACAGATTCTGATAAAAAAAATGAAGTGTATATCAATTAAGGCAAAAACAAAATCAGAAAAAATCAACCTTTGAATACAAACGAGCGTATTATCACCGAAAATGATTTTCTTATAAGAGACGTGATAATAACAGTTTGAAGAATAGTTGAAATAGGTATTGGAGTTATGTTCGATGAGAAATTACGCAAGTAAAATCTCAGAAATACATGTTCAGAAAATGTACTCGTTTCCAAAAAAAATTATTCACTTCACGAAAACATTTATTTGAAACTTCTAAAGACTCCCCCTGGAAAGTAGATTATAGTAATGTTTCAGTTAAGCTCAAAAAATTAAAAAAAATAAAGAAAACATTTTAAACATAGGTCCTAAACTGTGTGTTTAGAAACCACAAACATTAAAGCACGGGTCCTGAACTGTGTTGTTCAAAAGCCTTATTTGGAACATAGAACAACTCCCCCTACATTAGTGTATCACTGATATTATATTCTGATCAGCACAAACTTGACACACCTGCAAAATCAAATTAGATAGATTTTGGTACCCAAATGAATTCGGGTCCTATTTTGTTAGTATCGGGCTGGGGTATGTTGTAACTTCCAAACCATCTATTTCTATTAGATATTTTCTTTTTAACACTTTGAACAGTATGATCAGATACAAAATATGATCCATACCAACTATTATAATCATACATATTCTTACCTTTCCAACTGTTCTGAAATCTGCAGTCTCCAGACCAATTGTTGTACTTTTTCCTGTTTACAAAATCAGTTTTCTTGCATGTGGAACACATTATCCTTTTCTTGCTAAGATTTATCAAGTCAGAATTGGATCTCACAAAACAAGGAAGAACATTATTAGTAACAACAAAATTTTGGGACAAAACAGATTCAGACTTATTTACCCAAATGCTTTTGAATTTAGAAGAATAATTGGGTGATCCGATAACATACCCTTGATAATACTGATTAGAAGAACGAGAATAGTTCTTAGAAACAGTTGATTTAGGGCTGCTTGAATAACTGTTTGATTTGGAACAGTCATAGAAGCTAGTTTTACACTGAGAAGGAGAACCAATTGAGCTTTGAGTACTAGAAAAGTCTTTGACTTTCTGTAAAAGCTAGTCTCTTTCAACAGTAACTAAATCAAACTTATTATTAAGTTATGTTCTCATCTTCAGCTCAGTTTCAAGGTTTGTCTTCAGATCAGACAATTTGTTTGTAGTGTCCAAAAACTTACCTTCCAATTCCTTCTTTAACTTTTCAAATACTTTCCATTCTTTCTCAAATTTCTTTCTCTCTTCGTMTGAACTTCCTTTCTCATTTTCTGAAGCAATGTCAAGCCATTTCTTTTTCTCTGTAAGCTATTTGGCAACTGCAACATGTTTCTTGACAATGTTTTTATTTTCAAGAACAAACAGTCTTTTCTCTTCATCTAGTGGTTTCTGCTTTTGTTCAGCCTCTTTCTTTTCTTTATCAACCTTGGCTCGTTCCAAGATGATAAGTTGTTCAAAATCTGAAATTTGATTCAAAAGAAATTTAGCGTTCGGATCAAGAGAATTAATCTTATTTTCATAAGATAAACATTCAGCATCAAATCGTTTCTCTAATTCAACAAATCTCCTTTTCTCTTTTTCAAAAACTGTTCTTTCAACATTGAACTTCTTTACAGCTTCCAAAACCTTTTCTTTTTCTAAGTTCAGTAGATTTCTTAGCTCAATCAGGTCACTTTCAGACTTATGAGATTTATCAGTTAAGTCATCAGTCTTAGTATGTTTTCTACCTGAAGAATTTCTTTCAGCTCGTTCCAAGAATTTCCAGATGAGCACCTTTTCTTCGTTTTGGGAGAAACCCCATGGTATGCAGACATTGCTAATTATTTGGTTTCAAAGAGCTTCCCAGGTGAGTTATCTAGTCCCGATAGAGAAAAGATTAGAAGAGAGGCTCGTCTCTACATGTGGGACGAGCCATACCTTTGGAAACATTGTCTGGACCAAGTTATCCGGCGATGTGTGCCCCAAGTGGAGTTTCAGTCTGTTTTACAGTTTTGTCACTCCCATGTTTGTGGGGGCCACTTCGGCCATAAGCGAACATACCATAAGGTACTTGAGTGTGGGTTGTATTGGCCGATCCTTATGCGAGATTGTTATCGCTTTTGTAAGAGTTGCATGAGATGCCAATTGACGAGAAACATTAGTTCCTGGAATCAAATGCCCCAATTTCCTATGCTAGTATGTGAGATTTTTGATGTTTGGGGCATGGATTTCATGGGATCCTTTCCTGCATCTTGTGGTAATCTTTATATTATTTTGGCCGTTGACTATGTCTCAAAATGGGTTGAGACAAAGGCCACTCGAACTGATGATTCTCGTGTAGTTGCAGATTTTGTCAAATCTCACATATTTTCTAGTTTCGGGACGCCCAAGGCCATCATTAGTGATCGAGGCACCCATTTTTGCAACAAGGTCATTGGCGTGCTTTTCAAGAAATATGGGGTTATCCACCGCATCTCCACCGCCTACCATCCACAGTCAAACGGACAAGCGGAGATGTCAAATAGAGAGATCAAGTCCATTTTGGAGAAGACTGTGAATCCCAACCGGAAAGACTGGAGCTTAAGGCTTAATGACGCTTTGTGGGCCTATCGTTCTGCCTACAAGACGCCTATAGGTATGTCTCCTTTCCGGTTGGTGTATGGTAAACCTTGCCACCTCCCGGTGGAATTAGAGCATAAAGCGTATTAGGCGGTAAAGACGTGCAATATGGATTTGGATGAAGCGGGATCGCATAGGAAGCTTCAAATTCAAGAGTTAGAGGAGATACGGAACGACTCTCACAAAAATGCTCGCATCTATAAAGCGAAGACCAAGGCGTTCCATGACTCTCGTATTTCACGTAAGTCTTTCACTAAAGGTTAGAAAGTTCTCCTCTATCATTCTAGATTAAAGTTATTTCCCGGTAAGTTAAGGTCCAGATGGATAGGACCCTTTGTTGTTTTAACTGTTTTTGAGCATGGTGCAGTGGAGATACAAAATCTATCTAAGGGGCAGATTTTCAAAGTTAACGGCCATCATTTTATGAAGGCTTTGATGGACACGCCAAGCTACAAGAATTGAACCGAGAATGGTCTAGCCAAAGACATAAAAGAGAGGCGATGCGTGGGAGGCAACCCACGGAATTTCCATTTCTTGTTATTTATTGCTTTCAGTTATTTAGTTTGCCTTTAGATTCTCAATTTCACTCTTGGATGTCTGTGTTCTCAGGTTCACCCCGGATGTTGGACGCTCGAAGAGACGCGCCCATCTCTACAGATTCTTACATTGGGAGGTCACTTATCAAATCAGGGGAGTTTTATGTTCCTTTTCCTTCATTGCATAGAGTGTCATCTACTTATTGCATACCTTGAGGGAAATGTATGAATTAAGTGTGGGGGTGGGGGTTATCTGCATGAATTAGGTATATAAATGGTTTTAGGGGTCAAATTTTTTCTTTTTGCAAATTTTGTGCTTAAATGAGGGTCTTTGTCTGTTTTGACAATGTGTTAGCGTGCTTTTAATGAGCTTAAATTTTTTATAACGATGAGTTTGGATGCATGTATAGCATGATTGAGCTTGATTGATAGCACTTAGAGTTAATTAGTGGTAACATTTCGGTCAAAGTAGACTATAGCTAATCTCTTGAGCTAGTTTTGAACACCGTGAAACTTTGAGCTTATTTAGACTAAATACTTGATATTAGTCTCAAATTCATTTCTTTTGTGATTGCGTCATGCCTAGATATGCATCTCTAGAACTTGATCTTTTTCTCCTTAAAACTACATGATAACTACATGCTAATAAACATCATAAAGGCCATTGTTTGCTCATTTTTGTGTTAAACCACTAGCCTTAAGCCTACCCCTTATGTTGTCATTATCCCTTTTGCACACCACTTTGAGCCTTAGCCTATTTCGTTTGTCGCCCACATCATAAATCAATCCAAACACGACTCACCCGACTAAGCACCAATGGAGTGATCCCAATATCCCTTTATACTTGAAAGTAGAATTTGTATGTTGGGGAAGGAAATAAAGAAAAAAAACAGAAAATTCAAAAAGAAATATATATATATATATATATATATATATATACTAGTGGTGTACCCGTGCGATGTAGCGCGGGTGAATCACAATTATGAAACATTAGTTTAGCCTTGAATCATGAGTTTGTGTGGTTATTTTGCAAGCCAACTAATATATAAAGTTGAAGGTTAATATGATGTATTAGCAAGATCGAATGGAAAAATAATTGCACACGTGAATGGAAAAGTCTGATATTTGGTAACTGAGTTGTTGTTCACCCAAACATGCCCGGTAAGCGCTTACCAGTAAGATTCAACACTATCACTTGCATTACCGGGTAAATTTTTAGTTCATCAAAACAACATCACATACAACAATTCACTCTAATTGAGTAAGAATACCTATCACAGTAGATAAATATCTTAACTTTATTCATTATCATAACAAAAGTAAGCCAAGAAAATTAAGCTTCGAATTATGATGCTAGGTACAGATTCAGAAGTAATTAACAATTTGATATAACTTGTACAAACACTGAAAAATGGAGGAAACAAAGAACCACAAGATGCTAGTTATAAATGGATCCAAACATTCAATGGAAACTTGAATCGAGAAGCTTGAAGCTTGAATCTTGCTGGGATTGGATTTCTTCTCAATTCAAAAGCTTCTGCCTTTGAATACAACAACCGACTCTCAACTGTCCAGACAACAACTAATTTGTTAGTTGTTTTGGTGGACATGCAGCTATAATTTGGTAACAATATATCGTTATGCTACTTCTATTTTCATGCGTTGCATGTTGAGAAACTACTTTGCTGCAGCTGCTAATTCTATAACAGAGTTGTAAAAAAAGATAGCATAAACCAAACCAAACCCAACCCAAACTTGATCCGTGACCATTAGCCAACTTGGCGGTCTTTTTCGCATAGAATCCACGGTACTTGGAGTCAACTTCGGTCAGGTAATAGGTGCCCGCGCTAAAAAAGTGGTGTCTTTGCTAGTCACAAAGTCCTTCTCTCCATATTTGTGTTCCATTTCCTGCATCAGTTCCACAAATTTTTCTGGCACAACAACCTGCACCCAACAACACCACATACTTATCAGACTACTTGTTTCTAGTCATACCACTATCATAAAACCAAACCAAACAAACCAAGTAAATCCTAGACACCGGCCTAACCCTTTCCACTGTCTCTCCAAGAGCCTCTAGTATTCGAGACCGAAATGTTCAACAGAATGAGGATAAGTAAGAGGTCGTTTACTAAACGCTTACCCGTAAGTGCTTACCGGGTCACCTTACCTTATCGAACTAACATGAAAATGATTCAGAATCTTACCCGGTAAGATTGATAACAAGGACCGAGAGTCTTACCCGGTAAGTGAGAGTAACGACTCTTACCCAACAAGCGTCTACCGGATACAAATGTTACTCACATAAATACATAATTCATATTACAATATTCTAAGTTTTGATTTCAACATCTAAAATGGTAAAATAGAACAACATTGATGCGTTTTTATATGTCGATAGGTTTGGAACACTTTGGATCGAAAAAGGGACAAAAAGAATATTTTTGACAGCTTTACGAGACTATGGTATTTCAATCATATCTCACTCGTCCGAGCTCGGATTTAAGTTATACATGATGATTTGAAAAGCTAACAAACTTTCCCACAAATTTTATGTTTTGAGTTTCTGCAGATTCGAACTGCTTCTAAGACGAAATTGACGTCGAAGGCGGAAAAGAGCTGTTGGACAGCAGTTGACAGCAGCCACGAAAGTAGAACAACAGGAGGTAAAATAGAACAACAGCAGGTGACAATAAAGATGGTAAAATAGAACAACAGCAGGTGACAATATTGTTTATGTGGATGGATGTGCTTGGTGCCTGAGGCAGCTATGGTTGCATTTACTTTTCATTCTGATATGTGTATGTTTGTTTAATGTGCTGCTATTTTCTTCCTGCGTTTGTCTTTGGTTATAGAAATACAATAACAACTTAACTTACATAAGTAACTGTTTGCAGGTTCTGGTGGATAGAAAAGTTAACAACGCTAACTCTACTCCTCATCATGCTCATAACAAAGGTAAAGCGTTTGATTAGAATCATGATCTTAAGTTTGTTGAGAGTTCCTATTACCAATTGTTATGGGTTAATTGCACTTGGCCTCCTATCAGATGGCACAATTATGTGACCATTAATTGGCATTTGACAAAACTCTAAAAAAAATTGTTCATTTGATATACCCTTTTATGTCCTCTATATTAATCGTCATCCTTATATATAGTTTTACTATTAAGGACGATTTTATTTACATTGTCTTCTCCTCGAAAGGTCTGGATTGTAGTGGGTAGAATGCTATTAGCAAGATCTTTGTTTAGTGATACAGGTAGTGGCAGCCCTGATATGTATCTCATGCTGCAAAAAGAACTTATAAATGAGCAGAAATAACAACCAATTATAGCATT
>NC_037534.1:12968695-12972538 GCF_001531365.2 Cynara cardunculus var. scolymus | reverse complement strand
GCCAATTTCCAAAATTACCATTAGAAATGGTGCTTTCAACTATGTGAAAACTGGTAAGTTACATCGTATATCAAAAACTCGTTAACTGGTAAGTTTTGTTGTTGCAAATCAGCAAATATGAAGAGATGAATAGAAATTTTAGATAGAGATAATAGGATCTTTAGATAGTGATCATCATTTTTACCAACTGTACATATAGACAAACTAAAAAGAAAACTACTATAGACCAACCTCAAACAACAAGCAAAACGAATAAAAAGAAAAGATCTTAAGTTGATCGATGATGCAAGAAGAGATGAGTCGATGATACCTGGAGAGCGATGGCTTAACGATAGCAGCAACAGCAGGTCCAACCTCTTTTGGCTTAGGCTTAACAACAGCAGCAACAGTGGGTTCAACCTCTTTTGGCTTGACGACAACAACAACAGTGGATTCGGCCTCTTTTGGCATGACGACAGCAGCAACAACAGGTTCAGCCTCTTTAGGCTTAGGCTTAACAACAGCAGCAACAGCAAGTTCAACCTGGAAAGCCGAACCACATTACTTATCAGAATAAATATGTATTTATTTGAGTGAGTGAGAAGTAGATGCATATGTAATTGTTTGAGTGACTGAAAAGTAGATGCATGACTATTTATTAATAATTCAAGTATTTTCAATTGCAAATGTTYGYAGAGAAATTAAATCTAACATGGACATGGAAGAAAAAATATCATCTAGATGTTCTGGATTTATTAATAATTCAAGTATTTTCAGACTATGTTTACTGTATTTCAAATCCAGGAAACAGGACATGCACTCATAAACTTTCACCTCCAATGCCAACATCGTTGGATATCAGTTTTAGAATTAAGCTGCAGAGGTGAGACCAACCTGGTGATGATATCTTMAAAAGGTGCAAATTCCTAACATACCAAATGCATAAATGCTGCTGGCTAAGACAAAAAGAACCACCAGATATAAGATAATATAGCTGCTTAGTTTAATTCAAGACGGCCTCTACAAATCACCATGAGTCAAAATAATCCAATCATTGTCGAGATATAAAGAAATAATAAAAGATGTAGGAACAATCCACCATGCTGACCATGTTAGTATAATTGTATTCTAATCTTTTAGTTAAAGTGTATTTGTTTAACTAAAGTTATGTCGGAATAATCCACCAACAGCTTCTGCTGAAGCAAGTCGTTATCAAGAAAACAACATATTTCAGCAACAAGAAAAGCACCAGTAACTAAATAAAATTGGCAAAAAGCCATTGTTGTATCAAAATCTGGTGCAAAAGTAGTTGGAGAGAATATGTCAATTAAGTCGATCTTTCTAGCGCATTCTAATTCAAGTAATCCTAGAAAATAGTTGGAGAGAATATAAGACAAAAGAGTTATACATACCTCATTTTTAGCCCCCACTTCATCTTCATATCCTGTTTTTAGCAACATGTCATGCACTGCAGTAAGATCCATCTATGCCAAAAGGAGAAAGTAAGGTTAGAACTTGGAACAACACATGCCCTTGATTATCTACTTACTTTTCATTTTGTGTTTTTAACCACTGTTCTGCACCTTATATGACAAATGATTTAAAACCAATAAAACACCAATCTTAACTTTATGCATGGTGGAACATATGAAGAGTGGCCTCACAGAAAATATACTAAACCCCTGCCCCTGGCCTCTTCAGTCAGAGGTAAGTTTGCCTTCAGTCAACTGTAACATAATACATAGCAGCTTCAACTAAAGAAACTTGTCATTGTGACTACTTGAGCAAACAATGTCTTTAAAGACCAACCATGGTTTAGTCCAAAAATTCACTTTTGCTATTTGTATATAGTTTAATTTCTATAGTAAAGTAGCAAATTACATGAACTTTGCATTGGTTAAACCCAAAAACCCACTATAAGTCATACGAAATCAAACCTACTCTCGATATAGTAGTAGCAGTAGTATACCGCAAAATTAACAGTAAGGGCTCATTATTTGCAAAATTTTACACTATATTTGTTCCACAGTTTCACCTTTCGAAATTAGAGACCCAATTCATCATTCGTTTTACGGGAAGTGGAATATAGTTGCAGAAGTGAGGGGGTAAATTCCATTGTGAACGATAATACCAACAACAATTAAAAGACATATACATACAGGAGTTGGTTCATTGGAACCAGAGGATCCTTCTGGTTCTTGATACGCTTCCGAATTATCTTCAACCAAGCAAGAAATCACAACAGGGAACATCTGTTTTGATGCCTTTCTTTTTGTATGAGAATTCCCCAATCTGCAAATTAACATGTAATCAGTAATCATACCCACACACAGTTACTTGGAAGAGCGTTTGTATGAAACAGAAAAACCTAGGAATCAAATAGAAACCAAAAGTAGGATTCGAAGACATACCCGGGGAATTTGAGGGTTAAGTGGGACGGAAAGAAATTAGGGCATGGAAGAAGGGTGGGTTTATGAGCTTGAAGCGTTGTATGTAAGGAAGACAGATAAAGAACGGAAGTAGCTATGGTGGCCATGGCAGACAACGTTCGTGAGTTTTGAGAATGTGTAACACCAAATTTATGCATTGACGTTGAAGGATATCACTGTATAATGATCAAGCGCCCACGGGAATCATTACAAGTGATTTTGTGAATCGTAAATCTAGGGTTTACCAAATAGACTTGTTGAATCAATTGGTTACAGAACGGAACAACTTCCGCAAATACAAGTAACCGAGTATTTGCAAAGATCGAATTATATAAAAAGTTGCAAATAAATCTCACATCATAATATAACGTAAATCAATACCTCAGAGAAATCGTTGTTGAACCTCAATACTTCAAAACCCTGGTTATATTCACATATGAGGTCGTCTTGGGAGCCACGAAATTGATTTTCAAATCGTCCATTTTGTGCAAAAGGGTCAAGATGGGAAGAAAGCAAGCTCTGACCTTACCAAACCTGTTTTGGTGCACAGGTGAGAGCTGGAAAAGGGAGAAGAAGCAGAAGAAAGTAAGCAACCTGACCTTACCAAACCTGAAGGAGATGATCCATGGTTTTGAATTGTGGTGGAGGAGAGCAATAATGGAGAGACGTATAGGAGATGATTGATGGTTTTGAAGCTTTGAATTTTGAATTTGAATTTTGAATTTGTATCTGAAACACAAATGTGGGAGACTGTGACAAGAAAGGGGTCTGAAACCTTCTAATATTGGTTTTTAAAATCCTTGCATCAAAAGCTTGTACATTATGCATTATAACTTTTCTTTAAGAGTTTTTTGAAATTTATGCATAAAATGGCAGTACTTTGTGCCTTGTTATTTGTAATTAAGATAAATGTCTAAATGGTTATATATGTAGTATAGATATATATATATATATATATATAGAGAGAGAGAGAGAGAGAGGTTGGTTCAAATAGAAACCAACCATATGGTGCAAACTAAGCTAACCAACGTTAACCAATCACATTCTTTCTTCATTTTAGGTTCAAATCTAAATTATAAATTAATGATAAGGGTAATTTTGTAATTTAACTTTTTTGTAACCCCCTAATAATTAATTGGGAGTTACAAATCTTAAAAGATACCTCTAATTGATCATGAGATTTTTCTGATTTCTTATTATTTCATGTTCATGTTCTTCTTTTCAAGTTATGTTCTACATATATTGAAATTGGTTGTCTAAGTGTACAAGATTTTCGTTTCGTCCAAGATACATGGAGAATCTTATTTTAAAATAATATCAGAATAATGAAAACGATAAACGCTTGCAATCTATGTTCATATCTGCACACATGCACAACGATCCTTGATTTTGAAAATGTTCATATATGTGCATCTCTTGCAGTCTATGTTCATAT